>NW_027498261.1:0-133585 GCF_021521415.1 Bidens hawaiensis | reverse complement strand
GCTAATTTTTTATGCAAAATTTTCATCTAAAGAGGTCATTAATTTAAAAGGGTTCATTTATATGTTAACAGGTCAAACCCGGGTATGGTCAATCTAACGGGTCGAACTCGGTTATGTTTTATCTGTAACGGATCGATTTGGGTTGTACTTTATCTCTTAATGGGTAGATTCAGCTTATGTTTTATCTAACGAGTCGATTCGGACCCATTAGAGATTAAACATAACCCAAATCGAGCTGTTAAAGATGAAACATACCCAGAATCGACCTATTAATAACCAAGTAATTGATGATATACTTCTCATTTGTGACCGAATCAGTTTGAGCCGTTTCTTTTTTAAGAGTAATAAAGCATAACCCGCTCGACCCGTTAGAGATAAGTATAACCTAAATTGGCCCGTTAGAGATAAAACATAATCCGAGTTATTGGCTCCAATGGTATGCATTTAATGGTAATAAGATAAATGTTTAATCTATTAACAGTTAGTATTTGACATTTATATTCTGTCATATTTTTATATAAAATATAAGCAGTACTGCAGTAGGTTAATTTGTGAGTTTATGTATGAGTTAATTTTTTATGTATAAACAGTAGGTGTTTATATGAATTAATTGTATGTTAACCTGCTTGCATGTTTGTTGTATGAATTACTTTTAGGTGATTTTATGAAGAAATGTGTTTCTATATCCTCTTGAAATGTTGGCTCACCGCTAACGTCAGACAAACTTCAATTGAAGCGTTGACCACTAAGGTTTTAATAGTTCACCTGCTTCAACTTGAGTTTTATAAATTATGCTCATTAAATGTGCATTATATAATAGTAGTTAATATATTGCAGATCAAACGGATCCAATGGAAGTGAGTTGTACCATGGTTAACAATTCTTTGAAGGATTATCGGATGCAAACAAAAACAACCTCCTGTGACAGCATGTTCATATTACTTGGTAGCGAATGCTGAAATCCACCAACAGATGCTAAACGAGTTGTATTAAATAGATTTTATATTTGTTTAAAGTGCAAAAAAAAAATGTTTTGTCATTATAATAGTAAACTACTCCCGGTGGACGGGTACAAAACTATTTATCGATGGTGATAGGAATCCATTGGTTAAGTCAGTTTCTATTAGTGAATATCTGACGTCCTTTACTCTGTGCCTCCATTGTCTACTGGGAACATGTCAGTGCCATTTGTTTATCACTACCCCGATACAACATTAAGCGCCAAAGTACTACGAAACGACATTCACTTTGTTCGAGATATAAGCCAACTTCGTATTTTCATGTTTAATCAACTTCAGTCTCAATATGTTGACATCCTCGCTAAGGGATTGTCATCATCCTTATTCATTTTTGCGTCTGTTTGAATGTTAATCTTCCTCTCCTTCAAACCGCACGGGGGTAATAATTATTATAACTTTTGAGTTTGAATTAAGGTACGTTTTAACATCCGGGTTAAATCTGTGTCTACATAGTCATGTAAATTGTTTTATGTGACACATGAATAAACGAACTCATATTATACTTAAAAGTTGTGAATCCAAACATTTTGGGCTGTGAATTTTGTTATCGCATATATTCAATAACAACTAAGGGTTACCTTTGGTGAGTACATAATAAGCGAAAGACACAAAAGTACAAAGACATAAAGGCCGAAAATAACAAAGACAAGATCAAGAAGGGAATTTTCTTGAGCTTGTAGTCCTTGGGGTGTATATTCGTCCATCAATATAGTTCAACAATATATTCGTCCATTGATATGCTTCCATGTCAATTATGGTTATGCTTCTGAGCCGAACCATGGCCATGCCCATAGATGAACCTTGCTGAACCCTCGGTGTACACGTGTGTTTCATCATCCAATCTGCAAACATATGTTGAACCATGATGAAAAGGATCACAAACTTAACAAAATACTTAAGCTCTTACGATTTTCGAACTGCTTTGCTCAAAATAGAAGCTGCAACAAATGTTTTGCCATCAAGGTATCTATTCTCGCCATTGACCCTTTGTTTCATTCTCAAGTCCAAATCATCTGGGCTCAGTGTGATCGGGTAATCTGATGCCTGAGGTCAACTTAAATGCATAAATGATCGACCTTGATGGTGCGATTTATTAAGACTGATCAATCCTCTGTTAAAAATTAAAAGTATGTACTAATTAAGATTACCATGACCCATCCCCAGATGTCAGCATAGGAAGGAATGTGAGCAGAGTAAGGCACCACATCTGTTTTAACATTTTTTGGACAACATTTATAATTGATATAGAAGAATGGTGGTGTTTGAAGTTCAAAGCAAGTAAACCATGAAACTTACATTTAAAAACCTGCTTTAGAGTGTTGAAAATACAAGAAAACACTTCTGTATGGCTAAAAACGCCCGCTGGTCCAGCCTACACAAAATCAAACTTTGTTACCCTCATATTTATAGTAACTTTGTGTAGAGTTGCAATTTTAAATGTGTTAAAATGGTTGGCTTGGTAAGACTAGTTGGCCATGTCAACCACCAACACGTTTTTGTAAATTTATTTCCTAATAATATAAATAAATTAAGCGTAAAATTCGATTACAAACCTTGAGTTATTAGAATAATAAATTAGTATTCATGTTATAAAAATACTTGGCACTTGATCAATGGTACCAATGTGGTTAAATGGTGTCTCTCTCAAGTAGTGAGGATTAAAATCTCATTATGCAAATGATGTAGTGATGTGCATTCAAAATAATGTTTAGGGGTTTGTGAGTTGGTGGTTAAAATTTAAAAACAGGAAATGTGTATTTAAACACCCTTCTCCCTTTGGATGATTTTGGCCCATTGAAGGATATATCTTTTGATAATGGGTCATATAGGCTTAACTAAAATATTTTGCTAAGAAGAATTTTTTCATTTGGGCCCGCTTAAATTTATAAGCTTTGAGTCGAGGTCCCCCCCCGCCCCCCTTTTTCTTTTTTAAACGACAACCTTACGTACTTAGGGACCTATCAATACCCTGCTAACCAATAAGATGGGGAATATTGCATGTTGTGCTCGGACTTGGCTTTCTAAAGGTTTTGATAGAAAGTTAGAAACAAGTGTAAGCAAGATCATCCCTATTTTTGGTACCTATAAATTTGTGTTTGTGATCTTTTACCTGTGTAACAAAAATACCACCATTCGATAGTTTTGGTTTAACAGTGAGTTCATAGAAGTTCTTGGTATAGAGTTGGTAACATGGGCCTCCTTCAATGGGATCAGCCAAGTCCCCTACAATCACATCATATTGATCTTCTCTTTTCTCAAGTTCCGCCCTGCAACACAAAAACTTGAAAAATCACGAACCGTATATGAATCGTATAAACTTGAAAAAAATGTTTTGTACCTTGCATCATTGATTATGACCTCAAGCCTTGGATCACAAAAGGCTTTACTGTTAACAGCCAAATATGACTTGCAAAACTCCACCACTTCCTGCTCATTAGATATAAGAACTTGCTTTAGACTACGAAAAGCTATGCAAAATTCTAATAACAGAAAATATTAAGATGAAAAAATGTAGGAAGCCACCTCATCAATGTCACACATGACAACTTTTTCCACAGTTTTGTGCCTAAGTAATTCCCTTGCAGTAGAACCCTCACCTCCCCCCATAATAAAAACAGTCTTCGGACTGAACAAAATATTCATTCAAGTTAAATTATCATTAGTCAAGTAACTTCTGTTATAACTAAACACGAAGAGTAAACGGCGCGATTTATATTCGAAGAGCATGCAAAATAAAATAGCAGTACTTTGAGTGATGTAGAAGTGGTGGATGAACAAGAGATTCATGGTAGATGAATTCATCTATCTCTGCACTCTGCAACTTTCCATCTATCACTAGAGCCTGTGATATAAGTCACTAGTTATTAATCAAGCATGTTAAATGATTGGTCAATTTGCATGAGTTCTATGAACTAGTTTAGTTGGATTACCTTCCCAAAGGGTTTGGTGTCCAAAAGTTGTATGTCCTGGAACTGAGTAGATCCTGTGTGAAGTATACTGCACAACAATTAAAAAGATATTACTGGATGTGCAAAAGGATCTTAACTTTTTCCTACACAATACCTTTTAGCGAAAAGGCAGTACTGAAGTATTTTATATAGTTTTCATTCCTTATATTAATATAAAAAATATTTAAATGTGGGTCAACTATACGCACACTGCCTAATATCTAGTCCCACACCATTGTGGGCAAGCCGTCCAGATAGAGGTGGGACGGCCGTTTTGATCAAAGAACTTCAAAGTGTGATCGTCTATGGCCAGAACAGCCGTCCGGATAGTGGTGGGACGGCCGTTTTGACCAAAAATATTTAAAGTTCAATTGTCGTTGGTCGTAAAGGCCGTCCGGATATTAGTCAGGCGGCAGTTTTGACAAATAATTTTCTAAATTTAACTTTTTTGATCAAAACCGTCTAAGTGTTTTGTGTACGGTCGTTTAATGGTGTGAAATCACATTGGGGTGGTGTAGATATAATAACATGAATACACGATCCTAAAATACTTTAAAGAACCAACCTATTGAGAGCAAAGCACCATCTTAAGTTCTCTTCAATCTCTTCCTCATACCAACAGCTTTTCCTCGCATTGCCATTACCATTCCCATTCCCATTCCCATTCACATTCCAATTGTCACTAGAAAGAGAAACATGACCCATTTTGTAGTATATTTGAGAGGAGGTATAGAGGGATGTTTGGGTGATAGGTATGAAGGGATTGCAATGTTTATATAACCAAGTGAAGTGAAGTGAAGTGAAGGTGGAGTGGTGGTAGTGATGATAATGAAACTTGATTGAGAAGGAGGGAAGCAAAATCCTCATTGATTTCCCCAAACCCATCAAAGCTTGCTTTCTAGGCGTGGCCGGCGTGCATTCTTTTTTATTTATTACTTCCAACTTTTTTACATATAAGTCCAATTGATCTTAGTACAACCCATTCCAAAGATGACTAGATATTTTTTTATAGTGGTTTTCAGCTTAAGTATTTTTGATATCTGGTATTATAATATTAGCTGTAAAGTTTTTATAAAATAATCATAGCAAATGATATTGTTTTTCTTTGACACATTTTGGCCCTTATTATCTCTCCTTTTCACTGTACTTTTTATTTATATTTTATAAATCACAATAAATAAAATGCCTTAAACATGCCCATAAAATTTTTGCCATAGAATAATTGGGTGTTTCTCAAGGTCAATTATTTCGCTTGGAAGACGTAGTTTGATCCGATTCCCACAAAGGAAGCATTGGAGTTTTAGGGGTGTTGAACTGACAGATATAGCTTGTTCTAAATGTGGTCTTACACTGGAGTCTGTGGACCATCTTTGATTACATGCCCGATGACAAAACTTATTTGGAACCAAGTTTGTGTGTGGTTAAATATCCCCTCCCTGGCGTATTGATCCCGTGAGACTTATACTGCAGTTTGGGTGCAAATGGCAAAGAAAAGGAAGGCGATATAGCCGGTCTTCTTGGTAACTCTATAGTCAAGTCCCGGGTCGATAATCAAACACGAACTAAACAAATAACTCTCTTTTATATAAATCTGAAAATATAACTCAAAAACTGATTACAACTCTTAAACCTAACTCGGTTTGACTCTTGATGAACCCTAACTTGGTTACATCAACTTCACAATCTAATGTCTAACCATAACTCGGCTTATATAGACTAACCAAACTTGCTAGGCAAGACATTATCAAATATAATAAAACCCTAATAATTATTGGGTTGGGCTTTACACTTGGGCCAAACAACAATTGTGCCAACATATAGATACTTTGGAAATGTAGGAATGACGTAATTTTCAACAATAAACGAGCCCATGGCGTTAGATTGGTGGAGATTATCAAGGAGGAGCTTATCTTTGGTTAAAAATTAGATCTAATGTTCTGTTGTAATTATCTCGCTTCTATTTTTGGTTTTATGTAACTTGCTCGTCTTTGGGCTTTGTATTTTCGATCCTAGTATATGGCCAAACATTAGGCCTTGTTTATAATAGAAAAGCTGTTTAAAATGTTCATACAACTATTTTGATTATGACGAAACTTCCATTAAAAAAAGAAAAGAAAAGCCTTTCAGAGAAGCACGGGGAGTTGGATGCTAATCACCAAAAATTAAAGTGAAGTGGACAATCACCAAAAAAATAAATTTGGGTATGTTCTTTTTTTTTCTTTTTTCCTTTCTCCTATGGGAAGCTGTGCACAAGAAAATCTTCTGAAGTGTGATATGAGGAACCATCATTCAAGATTCTTGTTTGAAGATTTCTCAAGGTCACCATCATCAGTGTTTCCAAATCATTTCATCTCACATTCATGTAATTCACTAATTCCATTGTTGTTTTTATTTAGTTTCCTTCTAAGTACTAATTATATATACATGTGTAATTAAATATTGAGTTGCAGTTAAATAATAAAAGTCATCATTAATTACACGAGCTCAATATACACCGTCCCTTTCACACAATACTTGGTAAATCTCCATCATTATAAACGTGAGTTTCAGTTTAGGACTTAGGTATATATGCTTTTTCTTGGATAACAAATAGAGATCACAAATGTAGCATTATTTTGATGGACTGGATTAAAAAATTTTCATCTTGTCATGTAACTGTACTTTTTTTTCTAGCTTTCGCTAGTTTCATTATATTGAAAGCCGTTCGAAAATATATATATATATGCGTGGGCATGTTTCTCTTCGGGCTCCATTGAGATTTGAGAGTCTGTTTCCAACTAAAACGACGTTTTGACTTAGTAGGTTTTCAGTTTTCACTAACTTTTATCCATATTAAAGGCAAAAACTGTCGCATTTATTATTTCTAGTTCAAACTGTTCTTAGAATATCTTGAATCATACCCTATCCTTTAAAATGGGACCTCTTTTATTAGAGAAAACTATGACACATTAAAACTGGTGGTAATATTGATAATTTGATTGGTTTATATACATATATTGGCATTTCCACCTCTAGAATATAAAATATTTTCAAATTGAAAATTGTAATGTTGGTAATTATACCGGTACCACTTCCGGTTGTGATGAGTGTGGTTGTCAAAAGTACTATGATAGCAATGATAAGAAGTGGAACACATTAGTGAGCTTGGCAATTGTTAAGATAGTGGTAATGATTTGGTTTGCTTAATGATCTTGGTTGTGGTTACAATTACAGTGGGTAGGTGTACAGTTTATTCATCTATACTATATTATAATAATACATATTGGATTGACAAAAAATTAATTTTATATAATTTTAAAAGTTTAAGTAATAAAAAAAAATTGCATAAAACATATAGTAAAATTCTTTTAAACATATTCTTGAGTTTTAAACGGTGTGAACTTTTTTATTTGAACATAACGGTCTTAACCTTTTCATGCGTCAATATATATATATTTTTTAAATTACATCATAAAAACGAGCAGTTTGTTATTTAAAACAAAAAAACTAACATGTTATGTGATTACAGTTCAAAAAAAAAACATGTTATGTGATTACTAGTGTTTGTGTCTGTGTTCCTTGTCACATTACGTGTGCACCTTTCGTGTGTGTGTGTGTGGTGGGGAGTCTTTACAACTATAACTTAACGTGAAAAAAATACAAAGAAGTTGAATAATAATGCTGAACTCACTATAAGAAAACTTAATTGCAATTGACAAAAGATTCCGTCAGAAATTCATTGGTAATGTGAAACGTCCCAACGTCGGGAACATTTCAGAGGTTGGGTTTGTACATACAACATAGTTCTTAAATTTCAAATATATAAATAATGTAGCAGAAATATAGGTCATAGAACCAAAGTATCTTGTCTAAATGCGATACAGTTAATAAAAGCTTGTCTAGCCAGAACATAAACAACTGAAATATGAGAATCTTCAAAATTGGATGCCGGTATCTTTAGTCGGAAAGCCCGCCTCAACACTAGAACATTCCTTATTTAAAACAAAACGCTTACTTATCAAGCTGATATGCATATTAAAAGTCAACTAAGCTGAATGAGTTATGGGTCAAACATTTATTCATAAATGCTTAACAAAGTAATAACGTGTAACCTCCTAAATACTTGAAACATAACATAGCATCGAAGCATACGCTTCAATCTTTTAACAAGTTTCAAACCTCCTTTTGGCATACATATAACTTTTAAAGGTCTTGGTCCTCCCAAGAATGACAATTGTACTTTTATCTATTGTACAAAGTCCGTCAATGCAACAAAGGCATTACCGTATTTTACGCCACATTTTCGTGATCCCTTCCAAGGGTAAATCCACATCGGAATGTTAGCAAATTAACTGTTAACATAACTTATAAACACACTTTTAATTAACATTTCATCTTTTTAACATCATTTTATAACATACGGTATGCACGTACGTCACCCCAAAGCATAGTAAAGGGGGTTAGAACTAACATGGTTAGCTTACTCCTCAATCTCAACGATATTCCTCACGAAGTGGACCCTCGAACGACTGTTTAAGGTCCAAACATCAATACTATCATCGATAGCGAAAACTCCCATCGTTATCGTTTCACAAGAATTCTCGCTTTAATCATAAGTTCTCGCTTATATTTATGGTTTTCAGTTAACGGAAGTTCTCGCTTAACACAACTATCTCATAAGTTTGAGTTTTCACATGCCCGATGAGGAAACATAATCCTATGCAAAAACTAGGATGGCAAAACTACTATTTTGCGAAAAACCAAGATAAAAGAGAAAACTATATGAAGAAACACTAATCGACCCCGGGCAGATTACGGATAATCTGGGGGTTAAATAGATGTTTCCCACGAGGGGTTAGGTCCGGCAAAGATGGTTCTTCTGATGACCTGCAAAACAGACACCGTGAGCTCGTCACTGAGATGGGGGGGGGTACCTCCTTGTGACCACCCTCCGGCGTGAGAATCAGACTAGATTGCTCTTGAATATAAGTGTATATTAAGAGGTTGCTAGAGAAGATAAGATAATATAAGATGTGATAAGATAATCATACCATTCCAAGGTGTTGGAGTATTTATAGCCGAAGGTAGGTTTCCAAGAAGGTACAGCCGGCTGAATAGTATTCCTGTTCTGCCAACTGTGGGCTACGCACATGCCATGCTGGTGGTTGGTGGGTAGGCAGCGGCTGATAGTGACCAGGCCGGCTGTGTACTATTCCTGTTCCACCAACTGCAGGCTATGCACGTCCTCCGACAGGTTGGTGAGTAGGCAGCGGCTGATAGTGACACAGTATAAGAGCGTGCTGCTCGTCATACTGTTGTCAGTGAGCTGTCGTATCTTTGGTCAGATCTTTTGTCCATACCTCGTCAGGTACAGTACAAAAGATTCTCCAGTATCGTACGGACTGGCTCATTTGGGCGGGAGTTTTCCCGGCTTTGTGCGGGAGTGTTCCCGGCTTGCTCACTCCTTCTTCAGGTGACATTACTGAATTATTTAAGAGTTAAGTGCCTTGTGCGTGTAGCCTTGCTGCGCGGGTAGCCTTCCCTGATGGATTGTATCCGTAGCTGCGGGAACAGGCGGGGTACTTCACCATTGGGAGGCTTTTCCTGCGGGAACAGCTTGCGTACTGCGCGTAAGGACGTCACGTCTCTGAGCATGGTGGGTCCTGCGGATCCAGTTGGTTTCTGCGCAGACGTCTCTCTTCTAGGTGAGTCTTGCGAGTTTAGCCTTTGCGCAGACGTCCCTGTTGAAGGTGAGTCTTGCGGGTTCAACTGCGCAGACGTCCCTCTTTGAGGTGAGTCTTGCGGGTCCAACTGGGCTCTGCTGGGACCTACCTCTTCAAGTCCCCCCAGTCCAATGTTCTTCTCATGAATTGTTAATAAGTGAGGTGAACTTTTGAACTTAAGCAAAGGGTTTTGAAAAGGGTTTAGTTTTAAGGTTTTCCATGGGGATTCTTCCCGCGGAAGTCCTAATGTCACGTGCAGAAATTCCCGACTTTTCTGCTTGATCTTTGGGTATGATGCGGGTAGGTCTGTAACCTCCTCGCAAGTCAGGAGCGTTGAGTTCCACTTGTGTAGATTCTCCATGAGGTTTTGGTAGTTTTGAACATAGTGATCAATTATGTTAAAACAACCAATTCCATCTTGGAGCTTCAAACAATCTAGTTCTCGACGTTCCCGCTATGCGGGGATGTTATTCCCGTTTCCGCAAGCATGGCCCAGAAGATCCTTCTTGGTTTCAATTTCCTGCGGAGTGCTCGGTATGTGAAGGGTTTCGCCTTGACACTATACCCGCACTCGTCTTATGGTTACTTTACTTCCAAGGTATTCCTGGCTTCAATTCCCTGCGGGTGCTAAGTATGTGAAGGGTTTTGCCTTGACACTGTACCCGCACCCATCTTATAGTTACTTGGTTGCCGAGGTATTCTTGGTTTCAATTCCCTGCAGGTGCTAAGTATGTGAAGGGTTTTGCCTTAACACTGTACTCGCACATGTCTTATAGTTACTTGGTTGCCAAGGTAAGGGGTATAGTCCCGCTTACTTTTGAATCTTTTTGAATCTTTTTGAAATTCGAAGAGTTGGTGAAAGGATAAGAACAGTCCAAACTGTTGAAACGTCGTCCGACGGTTTCTTCTGACAGTGTCAGGACGTGCAGGAAGTTATGGCGACGTGACAGTATACGGTCATTCCAGACGCTTTTTCAGGCGCGTGGGCGCGAGTTTTCGGGCGCGTGGCCGCGAAGTTTACGGCACGCGTCCTGTCAACAGCTGTTGCCAGCTTGCTTTTTCCACGTGTCGTAGTTTCATTGCACCAGCGTTTTCCTCTCTCTTCCGCATTAAATTCATCTCATTCATTGCGATGAGTATATAAAGGGAGGAGAGGTTGCATCTCAACTCACAGTTTCACCTCTCTTCTTCTAAACGATTTCCGGCGAATACTCTAACTTTTCTGTTGAGCATTCTCCTGAAATCGTTCTTCTTTACATTCAAAACATGTCTTCCGTTCATGATCTTGAGGCTACTGCCGAGGAGTCTGACGTGTATGCCGAGAATCCGTCGTCTACTTCTTATAAGGACGATAAGAGTACTGCTGGTGAGTGCCAGTGTGCTCTTACCGTCGACCTGTACCAGTACATTGTTAGGAAGTTCATGCTCGAGTCTTTCGAGCCTGAGTTTCCTAACCCTCATCAGACGGTGTACGATGCCCCCAAGGGTAAGATAGGGGTGTATGCCGCATTCTTCGTTTATGGGAATCTCAGGTTCCCATTGACAAAGTTTGTGTACCGTGTTTTGGAGAGACACGGTGTACATCTGACGGAGGTACATCCAATGGCGATCGCCAAGATTCGCCATTTTGAATGGGGGTGCCTCATTCTGGGCGTGGAGCCCCATGTCGACCGCCTGATGACCTTATATTCCTGGAGGTGCATCCAGGGGTGGTATACCTTGGTCACTCGGATCAAGGGTTTGAAGATCTGCGCTACCGAGCGCAGTCTTCGGTCTTGGAAGCGGGAGTTCTTCTATATCTCCGCTCGCGTCGTCCCCATAGCGATGACGTTCAAGAACGGGAGAGCTCTCCCGAACCTTCACGCCTTCAACTACGAGGAGGCGGAATGGTTCTCCAAGATTTCCCGGGTCCAGTCTCCGGTTTACCGCTTTGCGGAGTCCGGGATGGTGATGCTCGGGATGAGCCGGGTGTGGAAAGATGCTGGGGCGGAGGCGCCACAGATCCCCATCGTCCTCGAATACGGTTTGAACTCTATCCCTTACGGTATGCTTCATCTTCTTTGCTGATTTAAAGTTTTCTTCTAACTGTTTTTCTTTTGTTTTCAGAGGGAAACGACCTACAATCGCTCCTGTATCCGCGGGAAGCTGGTAGTCCCGCTTGGGTGGGTACCCGTGCTCTTGATGAGAACGAGTTGCCCATCTTGGAGCAAACGGCGGATCGGTTTGTGGAGGTCTACCCGCCGAGCCACCCGATTCTGAGCGCCACGCGGCCAGGTAAGGAGTTATTTAACCCTCGCCCTGTCAATGCTCAAACCTCTGCTGGAATTCCTCTAATTCTGTCATCTTCTGATGAGGAATCCGCAGATGGTCCTTTCTTCACGCGGAAGAAGAAGGCTGCTGGCGGGAAGGGCAAGGCGAAGGTTGCCTCTACTGCCGATCCGGTGAATCGGTCTGACTCAGAGACCGAAAGCGAGGAGGTGGCGAGGGAACCCTGGTGGTGGTGAGACAACAGTCTCGGAGGTTGAGACAGCTGCCACTGCCGCGCGACCAAGTTCTACGACGGTGACCGGCGTGAAGAGGCCGGCTCCGTCGGGTTCGTCCCCGCCGGTCAGAACCTTCAAGTTGAAGAGAACTCGTAAGTATAAATTAATTTTACCCGCAATTTCTTTCCGCCATTGTTTTTAATATCTTGTCTTCATGCAGGCGTGGATGCTACCGCATTCCAAGGTGATGCGGGGAGGAGCAGCTCTGGACCCATGACGGTAGGTTTGGTCAACCTACCCGAGGCGATGGCCCAGGCTGCTGCGCCTGTTTGCAGCATTGGTTCAGTTGCTCATCCGGTTGAGGCAACTGTTCCAATTGTGACGTCTCCGCCGGCTGTCAGTGCCATATTCACTGCGTCCTTCACTGAGCCGGCGGTGAGTTTTTCTGCGGGTTCCTCCGCAGCGGCGGCCACGGTCGTGAGTTCACCTCCAGTGAGTTCACCACCAGTGGTCTCTACCGCGGCGGTTTCAACCGTGCCTCCGGCACTGGCGACTACTTCGCCCCCGGCCGATTCAGCAGGTATGTTTGGGGCTTCTAGCCAATCTCTGCCTCCTTCCCATCTGCCTGACCTCTTGGATGGATATCCGTTAGGTTCAGGTGATGGGTTCGGCGGCTACCGGCTTGTTGTCGACCCTACAGGTGCGTAGGGTGAATTTGGCCTTTTTATATTATTTTTGTTTTTTATCATCTTTTCCTAACTGCTTTTTGTTTTTGCAGTGTCGGGTTCCAATGAAGTCTATGTTCCACGTTGGAACATCCGCCGAGGAACAACCCTTCGGACGGCCGTGGACTGCGTCGAGTGGGCGCGCCTCGCCGCCCCAGGTGGGGCGTTGGGGGAAGCTATGTCAAGCTACCAGGAGGGTAGGCTGACAAACGAGATTCGGATTCTCCTTGCCCGGATGCAGCCGCGCGTCTAGCTGCTTTGTCGTGAAAACGACAAGTTAAAAGCGGCTCGTATCCAAGAAGTAGCTCAGACGCGGGCTATCCGGGAGGAGAACAGGAGACTCTCCGCCCCAAGGCTACCCAAGCTGTTAACGAACAACTTCGGTTGGCTAAGGAAACTGCACGGAACGCAACTGAGAGGGCCACCAAGGCTGAAGCTGTTGTTGAGCCTCTACGCACTGAGAATGAGGAGCTCAAAGCCAAATTAGAGAGGCTCCAGCAGGCTCATGATGCCTTGGCCATGGAAGATGCCAAGAAGCTCCAAGAGATCTTGGACCAGAGGGGGGTGCTTGACCAAACTGAGCGTAAGCTAAAGGGCGTCGAAGAGGCTGCAGCCAAAGATGTGTTGCTTGCCAACCTTACAAAGAACGAAGCCGAACGCGCCCGTAATGAAGCTCAAGCTGCCCTCTAGGAGGCTCTGGTTACCAAGGAATGGCTTATACGAGAAGCGTTGTCGCAGGTATGCATAGCTTCATAATATCTCTACGCTTTTCTTTGTACATAGAAAAGGTTTTGATACTTGTATTTTTCTTGTTGTAGGTTGTGCATCGGGTCTTCACGGACACATCATATGACGATGCCATGAGCGCAGCCCTCAACGCTTCTCATGAGGATGGGGAAAAGGCTGGCTTCCTGCTTGGTCTAGGGTTCGTTGAGAAGGGCATCCCGCCTTCCAACTTCCCTTTATATGATGTAGATACTGAAGCTGCTTATGACCAAGCAGTGAACCAGTATGCTGCCTTCCCGCATCCAGTGGTGGAGAATGTGAACGAAATTGCTGCTGCTGATGATGGGCTAACCATTCTCAAGACCTTCCTTGAACCGCCACAGCCAACTGATGGTGCGGGTACAAGTGGGTTTGGAGGGAGTGGTCCTGAAGCTTGAACCTTTAGATCCCTTCCCACTGTTAGGATAGGTTTGTTTTTGTATAGATTTACACTCTTGTAGGCGGGTAGATACCCGGCCATTCTTGTAATACTTGAATTTTTATGGAATGTATAAATCTTTGTGCGGGTAGGACCGCCACTTTCACTGTATGACTTGCTTTATAAACGTTATATGACTTGCTCATGTATATTATAGTTTAATTTGACACTTGTTTTGCCGCATAAACAATATATGATTCGCTTGTGCATACTTTAGTTTAACTTAGCAATTTCTTAAGTACTTTGGATAAGTTAACCTTTCAACGTGGCAGATAATAGGTTAAAGTTTTGCTAGTTTTGCTTCCTCTTTCGTGATTGTGCGGGTAAGACCGTCACTTTCACTTAGTGGGATGGCTAAACTTTACCTATATCTGACCTGCGTGGAGGTTTTCCTCATTTTTTCATTGAGATTTTCTAAGTGTTCTGAATAAGTTAACATTTCGACGCGCGGTTGTCAATAGGTTAATGTTCAGTTTCCTCTATCATGATTGTGCGGGTAGGACCGTCACTTTCATTTGGTAGGATGACCAAACTTTACCTATGACTGACCTGCGTGAAGGTTTTCCTCATCTTTTCCTAAGAAATTCTTGCCGTTTTTTGTGTTTATGCGGGTTTTGCCGCCTTCCACACCCAACGACTTCTTTTCACACTTATTTATGCGGTGAATACCGGCATCAGTGTTTTGAATAAATTAACCGTTCGACGCGCGGTTGTCAATAGGTTAGTTCGGTTTCCTCTATCATGATTTGTGCGGTTAGGACCGGCGCTTTCATTTAGTGGGATGACCCAACTTTACCTATAACTGACCTGCGTGAAGGTTGGCCGTTTTTTGTGTTTATGCGGGTTTTGCCGCCTTCCACACGCAACGACTTTTCACACTTATTTATGCGGTGAATACCGGCATATCAGTGTTTTGAATAAATTAACCGTTCGACGTGCGGTTGTCAATAGGTTAGTTCGGTTTCCTCTATCATGATTTGTGCGGTTAGGACCGGCGCTTTCATTTAGTGGGATGACTGAACTTCACCTATAACTGACCTGCGTGAAGGTTTTCCTTATATTTTCTTTAGAAATTTGTCGTTTTATGTTTATGCGGGTTTTGCCGCCTTCCACACGCAACGACTTGCTTTCCCACTTATGTATGCGGTGAAGGCCGGCATATCAGTGTGGAAAGTTCATAAGTATAAATGTAAGACCAGCGTCAATGTGATATGGAGAATCATTTCCATTAGAAGTGGCTCTGGGCCTTTTCTTTTACAAGTTTGGAATTGATCTACATGCAGACTGTGTAATTGAGCTCCCTTCCATGTTCTTGGGAGTGTCATCGAGCCTTTCGAGCCGATATGCACTTGGTTCGGAATCTCGTTGTTTACGCAGTATGTAGTCTCCGACATTGAAGCTGCAGTTTTATTCGTGTTTTCCCCAACTGGGGTTCTACACGCATTAGCCTGCTCAGCGTTCATTACGCCACGAGGTGCGAGAGCGTCCCATATCTGACAAATGCTTCGACGATGTCCTTCAAGTCTACACATTCCTCGGTGTTGTGGCCTCTTGTCCTGTGGAAGTCACAGAATTTGCTCTGATCAGCGTTGTGACGCTCTCGGATTATTGGAGCCTTTGGCCATGGGAGCCTCTCGGTGTCGAATATCTCGGTGACGCTTTTGGTGAGTGGCGTCCATCTGGAGTTCCGGTTCGACGACCGCATGTTATCCTTTCCGCCTAACCGAGGGTGCGAGCCGGATGAAGTGTCAAAGTTTACCCTTGACTGCCAAATGCCTAGCTTCCTCTTTTTGTTTAGTCGGGCGGTAAGGACATTGTTTTCTCTTGTTTTCTGGGTGTAGAGGTTTGTGCTCTGGGGAAGATCTCTACCCAGTTGCTTTTCCGTTTCCGCGAAGCGTTTAGCTGCTGTCATGATGGCATCCCATGTGGATGGCATGCCATCTTTACCCGTTAAGGTGCGGATGAGCTCTGGGTCTTTCGCGCCCTGGATGAAAGCAGCGCGAACAAGATCTTCGCTAATATTGCCCAGACTTAGCTTATTTGAGTTGAAGCGAGTGATGAAGTCTAGTAAAGACTCATCTTCCTCTCGGATGCAGGTGAGGATTGTCCATTGTTCTTCAGTGTACTTTCTTTGTTGACTGAAGTGTTGGCTGAACTTCTGTTGGAAGTCTGCCCAATCGTAGATGTGGTGGACCGGTAGACGGTCGAACCACGCTCTGGCTGCTCCAACCAGCGTCATCTGGAACATATAACACCACGTGGGTTCCGTCCAGTTGCTGACGGTTGCCCCCGCTATGAATCTGTTCAAATGATCGTCTGGGTCGGATATACCATCATAAGTGCCGATGTTGGGCATATGCTTGGCACTCTTCGGGGCGATTGCTTCCGCAATGTCCCTTGCAAACTTGGACGTTCCCGCATTTGCAACAGTTGGTCTAAAAGCTTTGGAGAAGTCACGTGGGTTTCTACCCGCGTTTTTTGGTTTGAAAGTTTCTCCAAAATTCCTTCTCGGTTGGAAGTCCGTTTCCTTACGCTTCCCTTTCGCCCTATGGCGAGGGTTTGCGTCGGTGTCGGATTCCTCCCGATCATCGTCCGAATACTCGCACTCACTGCTCATGTTGAGCTGTTGTCGAGTGCTTCCGAATTCGTCAGCCTGTTGGAGTGAACGTAAGCGTTCATCCAACTCAGCTTGGAATTCCCTCTGACGTGCTTCCGCCCACGCTTTAACTTGTTCAAGTGTTTGGCGGGGGAGCCTCGTCTGTTGTCTTTCCGCCTGGGTATTAATGAATCCCAGGGGATGATTGTTTACTGCACTTGCCCCGGCTCGGGTATCCGGGGTAGTGTTCGTAAAATTTACTGCACTTGCTACGGCTTGAGTAACCGGGGTAGTGTTCGTAAAATTTGTGTGATCACCGGTGTTCCTCCCAGTAGCTGGGGTTGTGATTACCGGGATTTCTTGGTCACTCGCTGGCTTTGGCAACGGAGTAACCTTAACCATCTTTTCAGAAGTTTGAAAAAACTGAAAAAGAAGTAGTTCTAGCTTTTATGCACGGATGGCGCCAATGAAGTAACACTAATCGACCCCGGGCAGATTACGGATAATCTGGGGGTTAAATAGATGTTTCCCACGAGGGGTTAGGTCCGGCAAAGATGGTTCTTCTGATGACCTGCAAAACAGACACCGTGAGCTCGTCACTGAGAAGGGGGGGTACCTCCTTGTGACCACCCTCCGGCGTGAGAATCAGACTAGATTGCTCCTGAATATAAGTGTATATTAAGAGGTTGCTAGAGAAGATAAGATAATATAAGATGTGATAAGATAATCATACCATTCCAAGGTGTTGGAGTATTTATAGCCGAAGGTAGGTTTCCAAGAAGGTACAGCCGGCTGAATAGTATTCCTGTTCTGCCAACTGTGGGCTACGCACATGCCATGCTGGTGGTTGGTAGGTAGGCAGCGGCTGATAGTGACCAGGCCGGCTGTGTACTATTCCTGTTCCACCAACTGCAGGCTATGCACGTCCTCCGACAGGTTGGTGAGTAGGCAGCGGCTGATAGTGACACAGTATAAGAGCGTGCTGCTCGTCATACTGTTGTCAGTGAGCTGTCGTATCTTTGGTCAGATCTTTTGTCCATACCTCGTCAGGTACAGTACAAAAGATCCTCCAGTATCGTACGGACTGGCTCATTTGGGCGGGAGTTTTCCCGGCTTTGTGCGGGAGTGTTCCCGGCTTGCTCACTCCTTCTTCAGGTGACATTACTGAATTATTTAAGAGTTAAGTGCCTTGTGCGTGTAGCCTTGCTGCGCGGGTAGCCTTCCCTGATGGCTTGTATCCGCAGCTGCGGGAACAGGCGGGGTACTTCACCATTGGGAGGCTTTTCCTGCGGGAACAGCTTGCGTACTGCGCGTAAGGACGTCACGTCTCTGAGCATGGTGGATCCTGCGGATCCAGTTGGTTTCTGCGCAGACGTCTCTCTTCAAGGTGAGTCTTGCGAGTTTAGCCTTTGCGCAGACGTCCCTGTTGAAGGTGAGTCTTGCGGGTTCAACTGCGCAGACGTCCCTCTTTGAGGTGAGTCTTGCGGGTCCAACTGGGCTCTGCTGGGACCTACCTCTTCACTATATATATATGGTTCTACGCGAAAACTCTATCTAAAGCTTCAAATTTTTTCTCCTGAAATTCCCACATTGCCGTTTCTGTCAATAATCTCATTTATGTAGTTTTGACCTTTTTCCTTCAGCTAGTCTATGTTATATCCAAGATTTGGTTCATCAGATATGAAAAAAGTATTTTTCAATTCCTTTTTACCATGCTTAAAAGGTTTGAGAAAAGTAGGACATTTGGTTCACGAGGTGGTAGACACAATTCTATTGTCCAGGTTTCCGTACACAATTCTTAATTTAAGTGGAAGCTAGTGTGATGTCAAGGTAGCATCAACATGACATGAACCTAGTTGGCGGCAAAATGAACACCAATATTGGATTTGTTTGGTTGGCAAGATAAGATATCATGGGTTTGCATGCCACCAATTAATACTTTTGTAACTATTATTATGATGACTAAGTTCACGCCAACTTTTATTTTTAGAAAGTTATCATGAACGTAAAGTGCCCATTATCTACTCTTATTCCAACTAGATCGAACGGCGTCAATAACACAAAGGAGACAAGATACCAGACAAAAGGAACAAACTCACTATTGGCCGGTCGAAGAGCAACACCACTCCGTCGGCTAAAACAATATTGCGAATAGTAGATCTATTGTTAATCCAACTAAAAGATAGGAGGCTGATAACACAATTAATGTTATCCGGCAATTTTAAAGGGGGTCGAAACTCTTTCCTAAAAAAAGTAAGGAGTTCGTAGCCTTCCGGATCAGCCAAACTGTCGAGTAAATCAAAGCTAACTTCTTTTTATTCCTTTTGTTGGCCGACCCTGAAGAAGCATTAACCAGTTACAAAAGATTCGACTTATCTTAACAGTCCGAGAGGATGCTCCATTTACACAACCCTCACCAATCCAACACGTGAAGAAGAGATCACTGGTTTTTTATTCATTCATATCATAAAAAAGGGCAAGTGGTAGACAAAACAACAGTTACCTTGAATGAAATATTGGCATAAAGGGGTATCCGGCCTATCTATTATTAACATTCTCCAAAACGAAACAATTATTTTTTAGTACGACCCAGTTCACCCACTTGAAAATATGATCGTGATTAAACAAGACTAGTTGTTCTAGTCATTATATATATTCTTATAAGCGACTGGACTAAAATGGCTATTCTTCTTAGCGACTCGACTAAAAAGGCTCCAGAAACAAACTCCTTTCCATCTCCTATACTCCAAATTAGCACAATTAAAATCCTTGATAAGTTTTATCAAAATTTTCCAGCTCTATGGTTTCTCTCCCACTTCTCAAGTGCCTATTCCAACCCCAACTCAAGCGAATACCCGAGTTCACTAAATATGACATTGTCCGCGTAAATGAGCTGAGATAAGGTCGGCCCGCCATTTTGGCAATGATACACCTTAAAGCACCCATTGATCCAATTTCTCCATTATACATTTGTTTTATTATAGAATCTAAAAAATCTCATTTAAACAAATCAAAAATTTTGTAAAAGTCTACTCTAAAAATAAGAACTTGCTTCTTTGACTTCTTGGCCTAAAAATATAACTCATTAATCTAAAGAGGACAATCCAGGATACTTCTACCTTCAACATAGGTCGACTCGAATGCTTATCCCTAATAATTAAGGACGGCCAAAAAAAAGAAAAGGAAAAATGCCCAACCAGACGGGAATACCCGAAATATTCTAGACGAGTTTGGGCATGGGATTAGGTAATACCTAGCACAATTACTTGAAATCATATACCTGTTTATTGGAACTATATACTGAATCATATACCCGAAAAGTTATAGGCTTTTTTTATTTTCCTTAACTAGTGTTAGCAATGCTTCACTCTACTAGTTTTATATCGTATAAAGTGAAATTTTCTTATAGGATTTGTATTTTGATGATACTATTTATAGTTAAAAACATAATATATATAAAAAAAATAAGAAAGAAAAGGAAAAACATACTTTAAATTCCCTATGGCTTTTTTCTCTTTTGACAAACTAATCAGCATACCTGATGCCAGTGTGCATGTCCGATATCGGATGTGTAATTATCAGACATCCGGCATGTATTGAGCTGGGTATGTGACTGAGATTTCAATACCTATCCTATAGCCGACCCCTTACCATCCCTACTAATAAACTTTAATATAATCTTCTTGAGCCACAACACGTTAGAATTTTGGATAACACTTTGTACATGCATCCAACTAAATTTATCAGTCTACAATCTTTTAGGGGCATCAGGTCTCTCACCTTTGCTGTAAGTGATATGAAGGAAGAGTTGTATCCTTCATTAATTTCACCCGTGAATTCAGATTTCTTAAGGAATGTAAGAAATCAGACTGATTTAAACTAAACATAAAGGGATTTGGATCATACATTGGGCTGCAACTAGTCCTTTAGACAAAGGTACCCAATTATGCAACTGATCAATACGCAAGAGTAGGACGCATGCTATGAACTAAAGATACAATTTTAGAGTAATTATGCTAAACACTGAAGTAATTATTTTTACTCTAGTTAAAAATTATAAAGTAATAATAATTACTCTACCTTTTTTTAGTTATTTGTAGCATATAAGCTTTAGCTAACCGAATATTTGGAATAGGAATGGAATGATCGAAGCTAACATTTGCAAAATGTAAACTGCTTAAGTTTTGTTTTGTAATTCATCAGTTTTAGTTCACATCAATGGCATGCGGTATATTTATTTGAACATCAAAGGGGTACACTTTTTAAGAAAATATAAGTTGCTATACTGAAAAATAAAATAATTTATAACTTTTAATTATATTAACATTTTTATTTAACATATGTATGTGTTTTTTAACATGAACAAATGGAATTTAATTGAATAATCATGTGAGCCCATACAATCAGAAAGTTTACATACTCAAATATCGTAAGGCCTGAACCTAAAGAAACTCTTTAAGAGCGTGGGCAAATGGGCATTTTAATATTGGCCCATGGTGTTTGCAAGTTGGTCCACACTCAAAACAAGCGTAGGAGTAAGTTAGGGATGAGCATTTGTTACTTGGTACCGGTACCGAACCGGTACGGGTACGAAAATCGGTACCAATTTGGTACCGTCAATACCGAATTGGTATCAAAGTTTTGAGTTTTGGGATCGGTACGGTACGGTACCGGTATTTCCCGAATTTTTGTCTTCAATACCGGTACCGTCCCGGTACCGTTACCGTACCAGTACTGAACCGAATATTTCGGTACCGGTACCAAGATTTGGCGATTTTCGGGATCGGTATTTTCGGTACCGGTACGATACCGAGCTCATCCCTAGAGTAAGTTGCTTTCCCAATTCCCAAGTATTTGTTTCATATATGATCTTTAGAGCATACCCAGCCCGTCTTTTATTCCTATCTTCATAATTACATTAAAAAATACTATATTTTTGTCTCATGTTTAATTAAATAATATTTTTATAATTTTATCATTACAATTTCTCTCTTCTCTGCTCATAACCAATTCAACAAATCAAAACTAAAATTATCATATTTATCCAACTTTAATTAATCATTACCTAATAACTATTCTACACATTTCCATATCAACAACAAACAAGTGAGCCAAATCGCCATCTCTCCCCTTTTGTTCTCCTAACAGCATATAATCGAATGATCTCCATGTTATGCTTATTAAACAAGTTAAAAAGTCAGGTCATTTAAACCAATGATTATTGGTAAAAAAAAATGTCATTTTATAGCATCTCTTTTATGTTGATGATGTGGTGTTGCTTGGGAATGGTCCAAGGAGAACTTTGAAAATGTCCTTCGAGCCTTAAATTGCTTCTATTTTGTTTCGGGTTTGTAGATAAATTATGGGAAATCAAATACTTACGGACTGAAGGTTCCGGAGAATGGTATTAGGTTTGTTGGGTTTCAGTGGTGACCAGTTAAAATTTTGTTTATTAAAACCGGTTCAATAAACATGGTTAATAATAATTAATCTTATTAATTATAGTTATACGCAGCGGAATATATAATTAATCAGCATTGAAAACTAAACCCGACAGGATCCGGTTACAGACAATACGAGTACGAGTCAAAACATTAAATATAAACTAACAATATATTTAAGTTTACCTCGGTTAATAAATAACCGGTTGAGACACCGAAGGCTAACGAACCGAGCTAGGTGACACAACGAGATCAACGAACAACGGTGGCGGTGCATGACGGCAACAGCAACGGTGGTGGTGTATGGCAGCGGCTGTAGGCGGCGGCAGCGGACGAGCGGCGGACAGGCAGCGGTGGCACCAGCAGGCGTTGGCGGACAGGCGGCGGTGGCTGGTCAGGCGCTGGCAGTGATGGCGGCGGTGAAGCAGGTGGCCGGCTGTTGGATGGAGGAAGGATGGGATGGACTTATTAGGATTAGTTGTTAGGTTATTAAAACATCATATATTATATAGCCTCCTATTAGGTTTAACTAATCTCATTAGTTATAAACCTAATGGGCCAACAAGTCCAATTCTTACTCCAAAGCCCTCTCCATGTAATTTTTATCTCGTTAAAGTGTCTAACCCGGTTAACTAACTTAAGCGGGTTAATAGTTCGTTACCTCAAGGTGTAACTCTCACGGGTATTAACCCGGTTGGCCGTATTGACTTACCCGAACCGGCCCATAATTCCAACAGGTTTATGGTTAAATCTATGGGATGTGGCTCGGGTACTTTTCGTTTTAGGTACCTTATGTCTGTCTGGGAGAAAATGACAACATTAAAGTGTTGGGATCCCATTATTCCAAAGTTCAAATCTAAATTGTCTAATTGGAAAGCGAATATGTTATTGATTGTGGGAAGAAGTACGTTGCTTGCATTGGTTTTATGATCTTTATCCACACATTACCTCTCGCTATTCTAGCTACCAAAGAAGGTCAATGCTTTACTTGAAGGTTTAAAAGCTAGTTTTTCTGGGAGAGAGAGAAAACAAAAGAAAGATGTAATTGGTCAAATGGGACTTAGTTTTGTTAGATAAAATTAATGATGGTTTGATTTTGGGTAGTTTTTATAGGTTAAACTTGGCCCTACTCCTTAAATGGAGATGGAGATTCTATAAATTTCAAAACTCGATATGGGGTAAGGTCACCGATTCCATTCATAGAAATAGTGGTAACAATTTTAACGCTTTCAGTAAACACTCGGTTGTGAAAGGAAATGAAATTTGAAGTCGTGTTGTAAAGTGCAATCATTTCTTAAATGATGACAACGTCATCCCATTCACGACTTTGAAGAAAGTTGTGGGTTATGGGGATTCTACTCGCTTCTGGCTTGATCATTGGGTTGGTAATGATATTCTAGCCTTAAAATTACCAATATTATTTGCGCTTAAAAATAATAAAAGTTGCCTAATTCGAGATCGAAGACAGAATCATTTGTGGATGTGGGAGTGGCATCGCCAACTTAGAGAAGGAATTGAATCGACCCAATTTGAGTCACTTCGGGTTATTCTCGAGTAACACCATTGGTCAAATAATAATGATTCTTGGAGTTGGTAGTTTGATAATCAAACAAACTTTGTGGTTAAAAATTAAAGGAAAACGATTAATAAAAATATGCACCCGGAGATTCCGTGGCACACTAGATGGAATGTAAGAATTCCTAGTCAATTTTGTTGTTTGAAGACCTTTCTTGATAGGTTACCTACTCGGTTAATCTCTCTAATAAGGGGTTACATGTTCCTTTGATTATGTGCCCCTTTTAATCGAGACATACTAAACCGTGAATCATGTTTTCTCCTCTTGTTGTGTGACTTTGAAGGCATGGAGATCAATCATTGTCTGGCTACAAATTTCGGGGCCGAACCTTATGAATCAAAGGGAGTTATGATTCGCTTGATCAATGTCATTTTATCAAAGAACAAGAGATAGGTTGTCAAGGAATTATTTATACTATGTGGTGGACTATTTGGAAGAATAGAAACAAAGCTATCTTTAAAGCTAATGAGTTGAAGACAAAGGTAATTTTTGACACCATTTTACAATTTTCATTTATTTTGATAGTTACTAGCAAAAAAAAAGGTTAATATCTATTGGATCAAGTGGCTTCAAAATCCACTTCAATTCATGTAATTTTAAGTTTTTGATGCTTGATTAGTTTCTTCTAATCATCATATTTTTATATATAAATTCTTTTGCTGTTAAAAAAAATATTGCAACTTCATAAAATACTTTTATTTTTTAATTAATTACTTTATTAAATTTAATAATAAATAAGAGGTTTGGTTAACGATGGTAAGTTTTATTACCAACGGAGAGCAACTGGAACTTACTTCTATTTTCATGTTCTCTTTTAATATTCCAACAATGGTTAGATCATTCAATTGAAAGTTGATATGTTCTAATCCTAATTCCTAAGTATGACTTTCAACTTAAAAAAAATTACTTTACTTCTTCAATAAACCAGGATCAATACCGACCTGCAGGCCGGCCCACTTAGTAAACCTCGCTTAGGCCTTAGGGTCCTCAAACTTTTGGGCCCTGTTTACAGGTTGCAACACACTTTTGTCCCACTGGTTAAAGAGCGACCCATACGGTGTGATAACTGTGAACAAATCATGTGTTTCTAATGCCCGGTTTTTGGCATGGAACCAGGTTCGGGCATTTAGAGAAACCGGGCAGTGTTTTGGTACATGTATTGTGGAGAAAAACCAAATCCTATATGAAACCGGGTAGGATATGATCGGATTCGAGTATAACCGAGTATAGGAATTGGTATGGTTCCAGGTATTAATACTTGGTTTTGACTTTGTAATTATTTTACATGAAAATAATTTTTTTTAAATTAAAATTTTTTTTGTAATCTATAAAAATAATTAAAATATATTACCGCAACCATAGATTACTCAAGTACAAATTATTTACTTTTAAATATGCGTTTTTATTTATTTTTGCATATAAAGTAAACATAAAAATGTACTTTGAAAATTCTCGTATTCTATCGGGGATTAAAAAAACTGGTATCAGGTATAGGTTATAACTAGGTACGAGTACAAGGTATGACCAGTTCTAGATAAAAACCAAGCATTGTTCCAGGTACGTGTATTGAGCTCAGACTGCATATTATTTATTATTTTTGTAGATTTAGCACTATATAAAGGTTGTTTTGTCATTCATTATACAGTAGAAACTCGATTATTTAATAAACTCTCTAAGATAATATTTTTTGCCGGTCCCGACTCGGCGATAGGGTGCTAAATTAATAATTCGCTAAAATTATAAGATAATACATTTTTGATAATTTCTTTAGAACCCATATAAAATATAAATTAATAATTCCTTATATATAGCATATTATATGAATGATTTATGAATGTTTCTTGAAAAATAACTCAATTGTCTTTTGTTTTTTGTTGAAATCAATTTCCCTTTGAATCTCGTCTCTAATTTTCCTTAGCATGGTAAGAACTTCTGGTGTTGTTTTCTCATAGCTCAACAAGAAATTGTTCAATGTGATTGCCGCTTTAATAGCTTCGTTTCGCGAAGGGGGCTCCATTGTAGAACTTTCATCATCTTTTTCATCGATATCATCTTTATTAATTCCAATAACGCTTTCAATAATTTCTTCATCAGTCAACAACTGTGCAACTACATTTTCTTCTGGGTGAGTCAAAACATTCTACTATAAATTAATAAAATATTAATTAATATATAAATTAATAATTATTAATTTATCGATTAATTAATAACTCTTTTAATTAATAAATTTTGATGGTCCCAAGTATATTATTTTATAGAGTTTCTACTGTATATAGTTTTATGATTATATATGTAATTTTTTTTGTATGTATCTAAATTTTTTATTACATGTACATGTAACTTGGTTATCACATATATGTAAATTTGTGATTACATATAATAAATGATAAAACTATCTAAAACTACCCTCATATTATATCATACTCAAAAGGTAAACAAACAAAATAACTGGTTGTGTGAGTTCTCAAAGGTAAACAAACAAACACTACCGGAATAAGTTTAATCGAAGTTCATTTGATTCATGGTTCCCAGTTTCATATTTTTTTATGGTTTCCCAATAAACCTCCCGTCCAAGATTTGTGTCTTAAAAGTATATTTTAGAATGATTGTTTGATACATGATAAAATTTATAGGAAACATAAAGTAAAACAATACATGTATCACAGTTCGAAAAAAAAAACAATACATGTATGCTGAATTGATGTAATTTTAAACATACATACATCTATATGTGTGTGTAGAGTATAGAAACACTCATAGATAAAATGCACCTTAAATTTTGTGTACTATGTATGTTTAAAACATTGAAACTCACATGATTTAGGAAGTAAAAAATTAGAGGAAAGAACATATAGTAAGTAAATAAGGCCCATGTTTTGAGATTACAAGTATCATTAAATTAATAAAAGGAGTGTTGAGTTTGACTTTGAGTTCTTGAAGTTGGCAGTCGGTGGAAGATGTGTTTGTTTGAATATACTTGGAGTTGAGAATATATTTTAAGTACGTATTGACACCTCAAGAATGTTTTGCAATTGTTGAGGATCCGCCGTAGACACAACGGAACATAATAGGGATAATTTCTTACATATAGTTGAACTAATTATAAAATAGAAATCACTATTTACTAAAAATATAAAAAAAAATAATATTCATCTGTACGTATATATATCTATTAATTAGTATTTTTCTTAATCATAAGAATTACGTACAAAGTATGCATTAGTTGATTACTTGATTAACATTTAATACATATACTTATGAGTTATGAGTAAATGCAGTGTTTCTAGAACCATTAAATCTACTTACCCTCTAAAAGTTGTCATAATAATTCTTTTAAATATTGATTGTGGTTAAGAGGGTTGATTACCAATGAGTTTTTAGGTGTTGTAGTGTTGCTACTATGAATCAATTGCTGCTCCTACAGTTTTATGAGAGGAATAGTTGACGCGATTAATAGGATGAAATTACCAATGAGTTTTTAGGTGTTGTAGTGTTGCAACTATGAATCAATTGCTACTCCTACAAGTTTATGAGAGGAATTGTTGACGCTACTAATAGGATGAGATTATCGGAATCGGTTGATACTACGAAGATAAGAGACTAAGAATCGTTATGGTTTAATATATATAATAGAATGAAGAGGTAGGTCCCAGCAGAGCCCAGTTGGACCCGCAAGACTCACCTTGAACAGGGACGTCTGCGCAACGACCAACTGCTCCCGCAGGACCCACCATGCTCAGAGAAAACCTTACGCGCAGTACGCCAGCTGTACCCGCAGGGAAAGCCTCCCAATGATGAAGTACCCCGCTTGTTCCCGCAGTTGCGGATACAAGCCATCAGGGAAGGCTACCCGCATTAACAGCAAGGCTACACGCACAAGGCACTAGCTACTTCAGTAGTCACATGAAGGAATGAGCAAGGCGGGAATACTCCCGCCTAAATGAGCCAGTCCGTATGCTTCTGGAAGATCTTTTGTACTATACCTACTAAGGTATGGGCAGAACAGACGATCTGACCAGAACAGCCCATGAACCAATCACAGGGTGACAGCTCACCGACAACAGTACGAGGAGGAGCACCCTCTAGTACTGTTTGTCACTATTAGCCGCTGCCTACTCACCAACCCTATGGGACGTGCGCAGCCTACAGTTGGTGGAACAGTGCATAGCCGGCAGTAAAGGAACAGTATACAGCCGACCTTGTTACTGTCGGCCGTAATCTATCCACCAACCAGCATGGCCTGTGCATAGTCCACTGTTGGTAGAACAGGAATACTTTTCAGCCGGCTGTACCTTCTAGGAAACCTACCTTCGGCTATAAATACTCCAACACCTTGGAATGGTAAGGACATCATCTGATATCTCATTCTTATCTAGCAATCTCTTAATATACACTTATATTCAGAGCAATCTAGTCTGATTCTCACGCCGGAGGGTGGTCACAAGGAGGAACCCCCCCTTCTCAGTGACGAGCTTACGGTGTCTGTTTTGCAGGTCACCTGAAGAACAACCTTCTCTGCTGGACCTCATCCTCGTGGGAAACATTACTTAACCCCCAGATTATCCATAATCTGTCCCGGGGTCCATTAGTGTTTCTTCATTGGCGCCATCCGTGCATAAAAGCTAGAACTAATTCTTAGTTTTTTCAAAATTTCTGAAGAAATGGTTAACGTTACTCCGGTCCCAAGGCCAGTAAGCGACCAAGAAACCCCGGTAACCACAACCCCAGCAACTGGGGGGAACACCGGCGGTTATACAAATCTTACGAACACTACCCCGGTTACCCAAGCCGGGGCAAGTGCAGTAAATATTCCACTGGGGTTCACTGATGCCCAGTTGGAGAAACGAACGAGGGTCCCTCGCCAAACACTAGATCAAGTTAAGGCGTGGGCCGAAGCACGTCAGAAAGAGTTCCAAGCTGAGTTGGATGAACGCTTGCGTTCAGTTCAACAGGCTGACGAATTCGGCAGTACTCGCCAACACCTCAATATGAACAGTGAATGCGAGTACTCAGACGATGAGCGGGAAGAATTCGATACCGACGCAAACCCTCGCCATAAGGCAAAAGGGAAGCGTAAGGAAACGGACTTCCAACCGACAAGGAATTTTGGGGAAGCCTTTAAACCAACAAATGCGGAGAGAAACCTTTAGACCAACTGCTGCAAATGCAGGAAAGTCTAAGTTCGCAAGGGACATTGCGGAAGCAATCGCCCCGAGAAGTGCCAAACAAATGTCCAACATTGGCACTTATGATGGTCTATCCGACCCAGACGACCACTTGAACAGATTCATTGTGGGGGCAACCTTCAGTAACTGGACGGAACCTACGTGGTGTTATATGTTCCAGATGACTCTGGTTGGAGCGGCCAGGGCATGGTTCGATCGTTTACCGGTACACCACATTTATGATTGGGCGGACTTTCAGAACAAGTTCAGCCAGCACTTCAGCCAGCAAAGGAAATATACTGAAGAACATTGGACGATCCTTAACTGCGTTAGAGAGGAGGATGAATCTTTACTAGACTTCATCACTCGCTTCAACTCCAAAAAGCTAAGTCTCGGCAACATAAGTGAAGATCTTGTTCGCGCCGCTTTCATCCAGGGCGCCGAATACCCAGAGCTTATCCGCACATTGACGGGTAAGGACGGCATGCCATCCACATGGGATGCCATCATGACGGCGGCCAAGCGCTTTGCCGAGACGGAGAAGCAACTGGGAAGGGATCTTCCCCAGAGTACACACATTTACACGCAGAGGACTAGAGAAAACAATGTTCGGATCGCCCGGCAGAACAAAAAGAGGAAGCTAGGTATTTGGCAGTCAAGGGTAAACTTTGACACCTCATCCAGCTCTCACCCTCTTGTTGGCGGAAGAAATAACACACACCCTTCAAGCCAAAAACACCGGTGGACGCCACTCACCAAAAGCGTCACGGAGATATTTGCCACTGAAAAGCTACCATGGCCAAAAGCTCCAATGATCCGGCAGCGACCCAATGCGGATCAGAGCAAATCCTGTGACTTCCACGGGACAAAAGGTCATAATACGGAAGAGTGTACATCCTTGAAGGATATTGTTGAAGCATTCGTCAAGGATGGAAGACTTGCACACCTGGTGGCATCAATCAAGAAGGGAGGAAGGAACGATAACCGGTACCGAGGCAACGGACGAAAGCCCGTTGACATCAGCATCAACATGGTTCATGGTAAGATCAGAGGAAGAAAAAGGCGAACGACAGAACCATGCGCGTGGAAGGAAGCTGAGGTGCGCTTCCCGCGAGTGCCAGGAGGACCCAGCAAAGAAGGCCCTATCGTCATCAAAAGCCAGCTGGGGCACTACATCACTTCTCGCACTCTTGCTGACAACGGCGCCTCGTCAACGGTGATGTACAGGCAGTTCTTCGACAAGCTAGATGACGAAGACAAGGAACGTCTGGAAACGATCTGCGCCTCGATGGAAGGGTTCGATGGCAGCACAAACACCCCCTTGGGTATCCTATCTTTCCCCGTCACTCTTACGGACGGGAATCACTCACGCACAGAAGACGTGGATTTTTTCGTAATGAGGAAGCCACACCACACATACGACATTCTCTTCGGAAGAGACGGGATGGCAAGATTCAACGCCGTGGTATCCTCAGTCCACGGCATGATGGGATGGCCAACAGCTGAGGGTGTAGCGATGATCACCGGCATTCCCCAGGTATGCATCGCATCTGTCTCATCTAAACCCAAACCAAAGATGGCTAAACCAACCATCACCGAACCAGAAAGATGGGCCTTTAACGGCAAATACCCTGACCAGGCCGTTTCCATTGGCCCAACAGTTGTTGATCCCACACGCACCTTACTCAAGCGCTTATTACGGAAAAACGCTGACATCTTCGCGTGGACACCAGCTGACATGACTGGTGTACCCCGAAGTAAGGCAGAGCATAAGCTCAAATGCGATCCGGCTGTTACGCCAGTCGTACAAAAGCGCAGAGTAATGGGGCCAGAACAAACTAACGCGTGTAGAACCCAAGTCAAGGAACTCCTTGACGCAGGCATCGTACGCGTTAGTAGATATCAAACATGGGTTGCAAATCCCGTTATGGTACCGAAGAATAACAAACAATGGCGCATGTGCATAGATTTCAAAGACTTGAACAAAGCATGCCCCAAAGATTGTTATCCGTTACCCGAAATTGATCTTAAGGTGGATTCGTTAGCACCGTTTCGCCTTAAATGCTTCCTGGACGCGTATAAGGGGTACCATCAAATCCACATGGCCGTCGATGATCAGGACAAAACCGCTTTTCGGACGCCCGATGGCACATTTTGTTACCAAATGATGCCATTCGGACTTAAGAATGCCGGGTCCACATACCAACGCCTGATGGACAACCAGTTTCATGCCCAAATTGGGAGGAACTTGGAAGTCTACATGGATGACTTGGTCATCAAAATCCCGGACGCAGAAGCGATGTTGAAAGACATCGAAGAAACTTTCAACACGCTCAGGAAGATAAACATGAAGCTCAACCCGAGCAAGTGTGCCTTTGGAATGGAAGAAGGGAAGTTCTTAGGGGTCATCGTCACTAAAGATGGCTTCAGAGCGAACCCTGAAAAGGTCGAAGCCATTATCAAAATGGAATCACCTACTACCATCAAACAGGCTCAGACACTGAATGGACGACTAGTCGCACTCAATCGCTTTTTGGCAAACCACGCGGATAAGTCGTTTCCTTTCGTGTCAACGTGAGAAACTGTTTAAAGAAAACGCACTTCCGCTGGACACCAGAAGCGGAAGCAGCTTTTCAGGAGATTCGGTCACGCTTGATCGAACTCCCAACGCTCACGGCACCAGAAGCGGGGGAGGGGTTAATCCTATACCTTTCCGCAACAGATAGAGCAACCGGGGCAGTCCTGCTAGTAGAGCGAAAAGGCATCCAGATGCCAATCTATTATGTCAGCCGTATCCTAACAGACGTAGAAACCCGGTACTCTACCCTCGAAAAATTAGTCTTAGCACTCATACACGCTTCACGCAGGTTAAGACGATATTTCCAGGGTCACCCAATCACCGTCCTCTCCAACTTCAAACTTGCAAACGTTCTAGGCAAACCCGAGTTATCGGGACGCCTAGCCAAATGGGCAATTGAGTTGGGGGAGTACGCGATAAAGTATAAGCCAAGACAAGCCATAAAAGGCCAGGTTTTTGCCGACTTTATTGCGGAAGTGCCTGCATCACGGGAAAAAGAGTGCCAGGAAGAGGCTCAACCCTCTCCAGCACAAGACATCAATGATGTCTGGCGACTCTACACTGATGGAGCAGCCAGTAACGAGGGTTCAGGCGCAGGGCTGAAACTAACCAACCCAGCAGGCCAAGAATACACTTACGCTATTCGACTGGATTTTCCAAGTACGAATAACGAAGCCGAGTATGAAGCATTCTTGGCTGGGCTGAGAATTGCGCGTAACATGGGAGTGAAATACTTGGAAGCCCACGTGGATTCCATGTTAGTAGCCAATCAAATCAACGGGACGTACACGGCCGTGAACGACACAATGGCCCTGTACCTCGCACAAGCGAAAACCCTTATGCGCGATTTCAACGACTGCAAAGTCATACACGTCAAGCGTAGTGAAAACAAATCTGCGGATGCGTTAAGCAAGCTTGCATCATTAGCCTTCACCCACTTGGGAAAGGACATCCGCATTGAACTCCTTGAGGCACCTTCGGTCCCGCACAAGGAAATTTGTGTCATCCAAACCGGCACAGAAACGTGGATGACACCAATAATAAAATACCTTGCGGCAGGTACACTACCAGAGTCAAAAACACAGGCAAGAAAACTACGCTGTAAAGCACTGAATTATCAACTCATCGATGACATCCTTTACAGACGTAACTTTCTTGGCCCACTCTTAAGATTCGTGGACAACCAAGATGCTGACTACCTCCTAAGGGAAGTACACGAAGGCATCTGTGGAGTACACGCAGGTCCACGCGCTGTTGTAGCTAAGCTAAACAACGCGGGATACTTTTGGCCGGGGATGCATACGGATGCGCTGCATACATCAGAAAATGCAGGTCTTGCCAGCTCTACGCACCCAACACGCACCGCCCGAAGAATGAACTTGTCCCAGTCACCTCTTCATGACCATTTCAGAAGTGGGCCATCGATGTGACAGGCCCATTTCCTACAGCAGCAGGTAATGTTCAGTTCCTAGTGGTAGCCATCGACTACTTCACCAAGTTGATAGAAGCAAAACCCTTAGCCCAAACAACCGCGAAACACATCAAAAAATTTATTTGGGAATTTATTATTTGTCGTTTTGGACTTCCACAGAATTTGGTGAGCGATAACGGCACCAACTTTGCTGACAAAAAGCTACAATAGTGGCTGAAAGAACTTCAAATCACCCACACCTTTACCTCAGTGGCACACCCGCAAGGTAATGGTGAGGTGGAAAGAGCAAATAAAAGCATCGTCGAAGGCATAAAGAAAAGACTCTTGGAACACAGATCCGGCTGGGTGGACGAGCTTCCGCACGTCCTTTGGGCAAACAGAACGCTGAAGAAGGCCAGTACGGGAGAAACCCCGTTCAGTCTCACTTATGGCACTGAAGCCATGGTCCCGGTCGAAAGTGGTTTACCCTCACCAAGGGTCTTGATTCAGCCAGAAGACAATGATGCGGAAAGACGGTTAGACCTTATGCTAACCGAGGAACGCAGAGACTTAGCCGCAGTGCGTGAAGAGAACTACAAGCGACAAATGCAAAAGTACTACAACACGCGGGTAAAACTCTGCAACTTCAATGTAGGAGACTACATACTGCGTAACAACGAGGCTTCGAACCAAGAACGCCCAGGAAAGTTGGCCCCGGTCTGGGAAGGGCCATACATTATCAAAGAAGTTATGGGAAAGGGCGCATACCGGCTCGAAAGGCTCGATGGCACTCCCATCCCAAGAACATGGAATGGAGCTCAATTACGCAAATGTTATATGTAGATCAATTCCAAACTTGTAAAGAAAAGGCCTAGAGCCACTTCTAATGGAAATGATTCTCCTTTCACAATGTGTTGATAACCTTACCTTTATACTTATGAACTTCCCACACTGATGTGCCGGTATTCACCGCATAAATAGGGGAAGAAGTAAGTCGTTACGTGTGGAAGGCGGCAAAACCCGCATAAACACAACGGTAAAAATTTCAAGTTTTAAGGAAAACCTCCACGCAGGTCAGATGTAAGTAAAGTTTAGCTATCCTTGTAAGTGCAAGTGACGGTCTTACCCGCACAATCACGAACAAGGAGGCAAAACTTCAACCTATTATCTACCACGTCCAAAGGTTAACTTATTCTGAACACTTAGAAAATTTCAAAGGAAAAGATGAGGAAAACTTCCACGCAGGACAGATATAAGTAAAGTTAAGCCATCCTACTAAGTGTAAGTGACGGTCATACCCGCACAATCATGAAAGAGGAAGCGAAACAAACTTATAATTGGCCACGTTAAAAAGTTAACTTATCTAAGTACTAAAGAAATTGCTAAGTTAAATCAAAACATGCGTAAAATAAACAAGGCAAGGGATTAACACAATCTTTATTCCATCAAATTCAAATATTACATAGATTGCTGGGTACATACCCGCATACAAAAGAAGCTATACAAAAACAAAAATCTACGCTAATGGTGGAGAGGGATCTTCAGGATCATGCTTCAGGACCACTTCCACTTGGACCCGCACCATCAGTAGAGCGTGGCGGTTCAAGGAAAGCTTTAAGAATAGCTAGCCCATCATCAGCAGCAGCGACTTCGTTTACCTTCTCCACCACCGGATGCGGGAAGGCGGCATACTGATTCACTGCTTGGTCATAAACAGCTTCAGTATCCACATTATACAAAGGGAAGTTGGAAGGCGGGATGCCTTTCTCAACAAACCCTATACCAAGCAGGAAGCCGGCCTTTTCCCCATCCTCGTGAGAAGCGTTGAGGGCTGTGCTCATAGCATCGTCATAAGACGTCTCCGTGAAGACCCGATGCACAACCTACAAAAAGAAAAAAAAATACAAGTATCAAAACATTTTCTATTTACAAAGAAAAGCGTAAAGACATGAAAAGCTTACCTGAGACAACGCTTCTTGAAGAAGCCATTCCTTGGCAACCAGAGCTTCTTGGAGGGCGGCTTGAGCTTGATTACAGGCGCGTTCGGCTTCACTTTTATTGAGGTTGGCAAGCAACACTTCCTTTGCAGCAGCCTCTTCGACGCCCTTTAGCTTCCGCTCAGTGTGGTCAAGCACGCCCCTCTGGTCCAGGATCTCTTGGAGCTTCTTCGCGTCCTCCATCGCCAAGGCATCATGAGCCTGTTGGAGCGCCTCTAATTTAGCTTTAAGTTCCTCATTCTCGAGGCGTAGAGGCTTAGCAACAGCTTCAGCCTTGGTGGCCCTTTCAGTCGCGTTCCTAGCAGTTTCCTTAGCTAGCCGAAGCTGTTCGTTAACAGCTTGGGCAGCCTTGGAACGGGCCTCGAGACGGGCCTGAACCTCAACTTCAAGGGCCTTGAACGCCTTCTCCTTCTCCGCAGCCGCGGCGGAGAGCCTTCTATTCTCCTCCCGGACAGCCCGCGCCTGAGCTACTTCTTGTATGCGAGCTGCTTTTAACTTGTCGTTTTCACGACAAAGCAGCTCGACGCGCGGCTGCATCCGGGCCAGGAGAACCCGAAGCTCATTGGTTAGCCTACCCTCCTGGTAGCTAGCCATGGCTTCCCCCAACGCACCACTGGGAGCTGCGTGGCGAGCCCACTCCACGCACTCCACAGGTGTGCGAAGGGTTGTTCCTCGGCGGATGTTCCATCGTGGAACATACACTTCATTGGAATCCGACACTGCAAAAAACAAAGAGCAGTTAGGAAAAGATGATATAAAAAAAACAAATAGGCCAAAAGAACCCTACGCACCTGTAGGGTCAATAACAGGCCGATAGCCGCCAAACCCATCACCTGAACCCAAGGGAAATCCGTCCAAGAGGTCAGGTAGATGGGAAGGAGGCAGAGGTTGGCGAGAAGCCCCATGCTTACCTGAAGGATCGGTCGTCGTTGCCGATGACGGAGGAGGCATGGTAAAGGCCGCCGCGGTCGCCGCTGCGGAATCCGCAGCAAAAGTAACCGCCGGCTCAGTGAAAGATGTGGTAAAAATGGCACTGACAGCCGGCGGTGATGTCATCACAGCTGGGACAGTTGGCTCAATGGATTGAGCAACTGAACCAGCGGAAGCAGGCGCAGCCGCCTGGGTCGTCGCCTCAGGAAGGCTGACCAAGCTTACCGTCATGGGCGGAGGGGTACTCTTCCTTGCTCCACCCTGGAATGCGTCAACATCCACGCCTGCACAAAGAAAAATATTAAAGATGGAAAACTATGAAGTTAAAAATAAAGTTTGTACTTACGGGTTTTCTTGAGCCTGAAAGTGCGGACAGGTGGGGATGAACCCGATGGAGCCGGCCTCTTTGCGCCGCTCACCGTCGTCATCCGGGGCTCTCCGGAGGTGACAGTCGTCACAGCCTCCGGAACAGTGGTCTTCTCACCACCGGGATTCCCCGCCACCTCCTCGCTCTCGGCCTCTGTGTCAGACCGAGGTACCGGATCGGCAGTGGAGGCCACCTTCTCCTTCCCCTTCCCGCCGGCGGCCTTCTTCTTCCGCACCAACGGAGGACCATCTGCGGATTCCTCATCAGAACATAAGATTAGAGGAATTCCAGCAGAGGTTTCAACATTGAGGGGTCGAGGGTTGAATAGCGCATTACCTGGCCGCCTGGCGCTCAGGATCTCGTGGCCTAGCGGGTAGACCTCCACGAACCGATCCGCCGTTTGTTCTAGGATGGGCAACTCGTTCTCGTCTAGAGCGCGAGTACTCATCCGAGCGGGACTGTCAGCCTCCCGCGGATGCAGGAGCGACTGCAAGTCGTTCCCCTCTGAAATAAACAGGAAAAAAGTTAGAAGAGATTCTAAATCAACAAAAAGAAACAGAGCATACCGTAGGGAACAGAGTTCGAACCGTATTCGAGGACGATCAGGATCTTTCGCGCATCCGCATCCTTCCACACCCGGCTCATCCCGAGCATCACTATCCTGGACTCCGCAAACCGGTAAACCGGAGATTGGACCCGGGATATCTTCGAGAACCATTCCGCCTCCTGGTAGTTGGAGGCGTGAAGGCTTGGGAGAGCTTGCCCATTCTTAAATTTCATGGCAAGGGGGATGGCGCGAGCAGAGAGGTAGAAGAACTCCCTCTTCCACGAACGAAAACTGCGCTCGGTTGCGCAAATCTTCAAACCCTTGATTCGGGTTATCAGCGTATACCACCCCTGGATGCACCTCCAAGAGTAGAAAGTCATCAGGCGGTCGACGAAGGGCTCAATGCCCAGAATCCGGCACACCCACTCGAAGTGGCGAATCTTCGCGATCGCCATCGGGTGCACCTCGGTCAGGTGCATACCGTGCCTCTCCAGGACACGGTACACAAACTTTGTCAATGGGAACCTAAGGTTCCCATAAAGAAAGAATGCAGCATATACCCCGATCTTGCCTCTGGGGGCATCATACACCGTCTGATGGGGTTCAGGAAACTCAGGCTCGAGAGACTCGAGCATGAACTTCCTGACGATGTACTGGTACAGATCGACAGGCAGAGCACACTGGCACTCGCCAGCAGTACTCTTGTCATCGGTGAACACCCCAGCCTCCTGGGCTGTAGCTTCGAGATCGTGAGAAGACATCTTGCAGATGAAAGAAGAAAACGATTTCGAGAGAATGCTCGACTGAAAAGTTTGAGTATTCGCCGGAAATCGCTTTGAAGATGAAGAGAAAAGTGAAAGTGTGGATTACAAAGAACCCTCTCCCCCTTTATATACTAATCGCAATTAATGCGATGAAATTAATGCGGAAGAGAGAGAAATCGAAGGTGCAATGAAACTATGACACGTGGCAAAAAGCAAGCTGGCAACAGCTGTTGAAAGGACGCGTACCATTAATTTCGCGGCCACGCGCCTGAAAAATCGCGCCCACGCGCCTGAAAAGGCGTCTGGAATGACCATGTACTGTCACGTCACCATAACTTCCTGCACGTCCTGACACAGTCAGAAGAAACCGTCGCACGACGTTTCAGAGGTTTGGACTGTTCTTATCCTTTCACCAACTCTTCGAATTTCAAAAAATTCAAAAAAGATTCAAAAGTAGGCGGGAAAATACCCCTTACCTTGGCAACCAAGTAACCATAAGACGGGTGCGGGTACAGTGTCAAGGCAAAACCCTTCACATACTTAGCACCCGCAGGGAATTGACACCAGGAATACCTTGGAAATAAAGTAACCGTAAGACGAGTGCGGGTACAGTGTCAAGGCAAAACCCTTCACATACTTAGCACTCTGCAGGGAATTCAAACCAAGAAGGATCTTCTGGGCCATGCTTGCGGAAACGGGCATAACATCCCCGCATGACGGGAACGTCGAGAACTATATTGTTTGAAACTCTAATATGGAATTGGTGGTTTTAGCATAATTGATCACTATGTTGAAAACTACCAAAACCCCATGGAGAATCCACACAAGTGGGACTCAACGCTCCTGACTTGCGAGAAGGTTACAAACCTACCCGCTTCATACCCTAAGATCAAGCAGAAAAGTCGGGAATTTCTGCGTGACATAAGGAAAACCGCGGGAAGAATCCCCACGGAAAACCTTAAAACTAAAAACCCCTTTTCAAAACCCCTTGCTAGTCCAAAAGTTCACCTCACTTATTAATAATTCATGAGAAGAACATTGGACTGGGGGGACTTGAAGAGGTAGGTCCCAGCAGAGCCCAGTTGGACCCGCAAGACTCACCTTGAACAGGGACGTCTGCGCAACGACCAACTGCTCCCGCAGGACCCACCATGCTCAGAGAAAACCTTACGCGCAGTATGCCAGCTGTACCCGCAGGGAAAGCCTCCCAATGGTGAAGTACCCCGCTTGTTCCTGCAGTTGCGGATACAAGCCATCAGGGAAGGCTACCCGCATTAACAGCAAGGCTACACGCACAAGGCACTAGCTACTTCAGTAGTCACATGAAGGAATGAGCAAGGCGGGTATACTCCCGCCTAAATGAGCCAGTCCGTATGCTTCTGGAAGATCTTTTGAACTATACCTACTAAGGTATGGGCAGAACAGACGATCTGACCAGAACAGCCCATGAACCAATCACAGGGTGACAGCTCACCGACAACAGTACGAGGAGGAGCACCCTCTAGTACTGTTTGTCACTATTAGCCGCTGCCTACTCACCAACCCTATGGGACGTGCGCAGCCTACAGTTGGTGGAACAGTGCATAGCCGGCAGTAAAGGAACAGTATACAGCCGACCTTGTTACTGTCGGCCGTAATCTATCCACCAACCAGCATGGCCTGTGCATAGTCCACTGTTGGTAGAACATGAATACTTTTCAGCCGGCTGTACCTTCTAGGAAACCTACCTTCGGCTATAAATACTCCAACACCTTGGAATGGTAAGGACATCATCTGATATCTCATTCTTATCTAGCAATCTCTTAATATACACTTATATTCAGAGCAATCTAGTCTGATTCTCACGCCGGAGGGTGGTCACAAGGAGGAACCCCCCCTTCTCAGTGACGAGCTTACGGTGTCTGTTTTGCAGGTCACCTGAAGAACAACCTTCTCTGCTGGACCTCATCCTCGTGGGAAACATTACTTAACCCCCAGATTATCCATAATCTGCCCCGGGGTCCATTAGTGTTTCTTCATAGAAGTATAGATTGCTAGGATTCGGGATGAGTGGATTGAATTGTCTATGCGTCAATGAAAATTGGATTAGAATGACGGGTTGTTGTAGAAGTCTGATGCGACTACGATCAGGATAATGGGAGTTTTAACATATTTATTTGATTTTAAAAATTTAAAGCAAAATAGTTAAATGAGTTTAGACATGTCATAAATAGGTTAGGATGTATTTCAATATGGTTAGACACGATTTTAATAATATCATAAACCCGCCAACCTATTTATAACAAGAAACCTGTTTAAGTCAAACCAGACTCTATTTAACTTCATCTCATATTAATAGGTTGTTAAAAACTAGCCCTACTAACCATTTGAATACGACCCATCGTCATGGATAACAGCCCCTCCATTGCAGGCTTTCGAAGGGGTGGATACATACCAGCCTGATGCATACGATTGGCTTGCATTGACTATGGTTTAAAATATGAACTAGACTTCTTTTATAGTAACTTTAATTCTTGTTTTCTTAACGACTAAATTTTTGTATATTGTGAAGTTTGAACCCCTGACTTTTAAATTAACACTCTAATCACCCTATCATTCCACCAAAATGTAAATGACATAGTTACTTTAATTTTAGCTGATGTGCAAAATATCATAATGTTTTATATTTGAATTTTTATCATAAAAATAATGTCCAACTAAAATGAATGAACACTTGCCACCTTTTATTTGAATATTAAAAGAGTTAAACACATAAGAAAAATATAAAAAACTAAAATATGAATATGGAATATTTTTTTTAGCGTTTCACATATTAATATTGAAAGGAGAGATATTTGGTTCAAGTTCCATATGTTATAAAGCAGACGCTCTTGGGTGGATCAGGTGGGTTTCCTTCTTATATTGGTCTCGAGTATCAAAGAATAAAAATGATCGTGTAGGTCAGTGTCTGTCAGTAATCCAAATAGCCGTTAAAATAAAAACATATTTAACATTAAAATATTAAAATCAAATTACAGCATTAAAATCGTTTTTTATCCACATATATATGACCTCGATCAAACTATGAAATATCCAGAATTAAGTTACCTTTTCAAGTATTAGAAAAGTGTAGACCTTTTCTCACTTCTATTTAAATAATTCTTCATTTAATTGAAGGGGCAACTTCATAGAATAGTAACAACTTTCAAAAATTTTTCAATTAGGTCACTTAACTTTAAAAAGTGTCTCAATTAGGTCACTCAACTTTCGTGTTTGATTAAATTAAAAGTTTTAACATATTTTTTTAGCCAATTTCTTTTCTGTTTCACATAGGAAATCTTTTTATCTTTTTTTTGAAGTTGACGTTGAGTGGCGACGTGAATTTTATTTTTTATTTTTAAATTTTAATATAATTAACATTTTTTAAAATTTTTTAAATTTAACTATATATATTGCAAATTCCGACACCCACATCTTATCATCCATTTTTTTCTTGACGTACACAAAAATCGGTGAGACTTGATTTGAAGATTTAGTGACCCGATTTAGGAAAAATATGCATCAGTGACCTAATTGGAACACTTTTGAAAGTTGGTTATTATTCTATGAGATTTTCCCTTAAATGAATGATTATATATTTGTGGGAGGGATGTTTGAAACACATATAATTTGAATTTACAATGAATGGTATATGTGAATGCGATTCCTAATTACCTTTGAGGACTTTCAGTTGTGTTGACCTCCTTCATTGGTCAACAAATGCTATAATCATTACCAGCTAGCATGATTTGGAATCTGGATTAGCATTATTCTCTCATGCTTACCTTTACTTACAGCTCAAATTCCACAATAAATCTACAATCTTTCCCACACACACTTATTGCCTTTGTGTATGATATTGTTTTACTTTAAATGATTTTCATCCATTTGTGTTTCCAAATTTGTAAACCTATTTCAAGACAAGTAATCTTGTTAAATGTTAAGTTCATGTATACGAAAATATTATACTGAAAAGCCAAAAATGAATAAAGGCGTAGGCGGACATAAAGATGTGGCATACATTTTAAGTGTAGTCGTCCAAGTCCTTTGTGGCTTTGTTTGCAAGTTCAATAAGTAAAACGGAGCTTAATGATACTTGATAGGTCATTAGATTTCCCAAACTTATGAAAGGGTAGTGAGTCAGGCATATTCGAATTAGTAATTAATAGTTACCATGTGTATATAATTATATCGTTCTTCTATGTGCACATATTAAGTATATTGTTCTTCTATGTGCACATATTTTCTCTTTTTTTACCTTAATTTTTGAGACGAAAATGTAATGTATTACAAAAATAATTGTATCTTATTGCTATTATCAACAAATTTAATGCAATGCACGAAACTTGCATATGTATTTGATCTCTACTAATTTCAAAATGGTGTACTTATAACCTAATATACTTGTTTAGGGTAAACTGTAAACCAACAAAATAATACACAATAATGAATTATAATTATCTAATGTGACTTGTTATAACACAAAACATACGTTAAAACTTTTTTAGTTACTAAATTTTAGCATTTTTAAAATTTGTGAGGGTGGGGGGGGGGGGGGGGGGCTTTTAAAAAGTATAGTGGCATCTTCATAGATTTAGAGAAATCTAAAGAACCAATTAAATTAAAACCTTAAGAGTTTTTTTTCTCATTAGTGAGGATGGTGGCTAGTTGCGTGGGGCCTTACCACCCCAAGATATACGTAAATCCGTATTTGAAAATCCAACTTTCATTGTTTCTATAGTGAACATGCATGTTATCGAAACACTATTCGTCAATTACTTGACTAAGAGTTTTAAGAAGAATCTTGCGCGTGCTTTTTCAGTTGTTTTGTGGAAGTTGGGTCCGTTATCTACGGAGTATCCATGGGTATTCCGTCACAAATAAGAGGATAATATATTTTTTATAAGATTTCAACTTAGTCGTTATAGCCATTGGCTAGTGTGGGTTCATTTGTAATGGGATAGGTGTGGGTATCCCTTGGTAAACTTTCTATAAACTTATAATGCGTTTAAGATACACCATTAAAAATCATCAGACAATGGTTCGATAATTCACGGGGCAATGCCCTTCACCCTACGTCACTGATTCATAACGTTTTCACGAACTAAAAATCTGTCTACTTCGCTTAGCTTCGATCCATCATCACGTATTTGATATCAGATACAACATATTGATAAATATGAGTACGGGCTTATCATAATCAATCATTACTTTCAAACATAAAAGCAGAATATGTTGGATGCTCAAGTAGACCGAGTGATATGTATCGGGAAAAAAAAACCACTTCACATAATATTTAGATCACCCTTCCAACAAATGATTATAGCATTAAAAATCATTAATATCAATATTTTAAAAACTAGCTTTTATACCTCGTATTACAAGGTTATTTTACATTATTCGTTTATAGTGTTTATATATATTTTAGGATTTTAATTTTATTTATTGTAAAAAAAAAACTAATAATACATTTGATATTTGATGATGAAAGGGTTTCACAAATAAATAAAATGTTATAACCCGGTTTAAAAGTTATCTGGTTTGGTGAGACCCGTGACCCGCTTTTTTTACAATAAAATTATTTCTAAATTATAAATAATATCTTTTTTAAAATAAAAATCGGATATTAATTTTTAGTATATCTTTATTTTATAAGATTTTCATATCAAATATTTGATTAGATTAATTTTTAATATAATAAGAAGTTATAACCCGTTTAAGAGCTATCTGGATTTTGTGAGACCCATACCCGTGAATTAGGATCAAATGCATGAGAAACATTCATTTACAAATAAAGCAATCTGGATGCTTAAGAGAATTTAGGGAGGTATCATTTATATATATATTTAGGATACTTAAACCTCCCTTTAAGAGAACTCGATCACTAAATTGTGTCTATGTAATTATGTGAGCATCATGCTCGGGAGCGTAGTTAAGCTTGGCAAGTAAAGCTCGAGCTCAAGTTCGTATCATAGATAAGCTCTTATTTAGACTAGCCAACTCGTTTCATGCTTTTAACAACACAATCTCAAATAACTCGTTATTGAGTCAGTTCATTTACAAACCCATGTTCAGTTAGAGCATTCACCGAGGGGCGAGGCTTCTCAAAGGGCCAAGATTGGCCCCGCCCCCCTTTTTTTTCTCAGTGGTCCGAAAATTTGAGCCTAGCCTCTCCGTTTATGAAATATTTTATACGTACTTTCGCATGCCCCCGCCCCTTGCGGGCGTTTTTATCCGAGCTTTGCCGTTGCATCCACAATGAGGGGCTTTTCCCCTTGCCCGAATCTACATGGCAAGGAGCAGACGATATTGTTGTGGGCTTCACGTCCGGTTTAGTAGTCATGGGGACAGCGTGAGAGAGGTGCCCCCCCCCCCCCGACGCACGCGCGTGTGCACACACACACATGAATAATAATTTATAATTAGGGTTGTGGAAATTTGTTATCGTGGAAGAAAGTGAGGTTTATGATGAAAATTTGAAATCTAAGTCACAACTGATATAGCAATTTATAGAATACACGATACGTATTAAAGTTGTATAGGTTTGTGTCGTGCATTCGTGTCTAAATTGCCAGCTCTGAACGCTGTTAATGCTATCTTAATACACCATCTATTCTTAAATATACAAATTTGGCAATAAACGATGAAGTTGTAATCTCATTTATTTTGACATCTGAAGTTTGAAGGTAAAGTGGAAAGAAGTAAAAGTGAAAGTAAGTAATGGGTCCCAACAGTTGCCGTTAGGAATCGGCTTTCCGGCCGTCATGATATTGACCCCCCACATTGTTGACGTGTCTACAGTTCAATAACGGATTCCGTTACGCTTATAAATACCCCCCTCACACACACCCCATCACCTATACTCTCACTCTCTCTCTCTCTCTCTCTCACTCACACACAGTCTGTAATTGCAGTGAAGGTGTTAACAATGAAAGCGTGAACAGGAAGTCACAATACAGATTACAAAATATCTGTTACTCCTTGTTCTCTTGTGTAATTATATTTACATTTTGAGTGCATCGATCTACCATCAACAATGGGAAACAAAGATAACGGTTCTTCGACTTCCGCTCAATCGCAAACGCAGATCGAGAAGAATCGAGTCGAAGCGGTTCTTCATCTCCTCCGAAAACCGTCTCCGCTCACTCTTAAGCAGGTTCAATTCAATTTTTCCATCTCTTTGTATTTATATACATTTGCGCTTTCTTTTATTAAAAAGTAGTATTTACATTAAAATGAAAAGTAAATTTGTTAAGCTGCGCAGCTAGTTCTTTTTGAATAGCAAAACTAAGTCTGCAAGTACTAAATTTGTATATGTTTGGCGTCTTTTTTTGTAGGAGAAATTTTGCAATGAGGCTTGCGTAGCGAGATTTCTGAAATCGAAAGGTGATAATGTGAAGAAAGCTGCGAAGCAACTGCGTGCTTGTCTCTCATGGCGAGAGAATCTTGGCGTCGGTATATATTTTTCGTTTTCCAACTTTTATTCGTAATCTGCCTAGCTTATATAAATTTACTGTAAATCTGAAGCTACTTAGTCGTGTCTAATGAGTATAAATAGTAACGTGATTTAATTGAAAGTTGAAGAGCATTTAAGATTGTAATGTGCACATAGGTTAAAATAGTTTACTAGAAATGGAATAAAATGTGACAATTAGGTAAAAAAATCAATGATTGCATGAAACTAAATTCAAAATGTTAGAATCTAAAATGCAAAAACATTCATCATGATTATAATATCATTACACGTGATCTGTAATTATGTCACTGTAAAAGTACAATTTCACTTTTAATTTTTTAACCAGGGGGTAATGTTTGAATCTCACCTTTCTATACATGCTTCTTCGAAATACATGATATCTTCCTTTATTTGTTAACTCAACACCATGAGAATCTTGCTTTTCGGCTTTGAATTAGTTACACGTCATTAAAGTACTCAAAATAATTTCTCATTATTAAAGTAAAGAGTAATCTATATCCAAAAAGTAAATAAAATTGATTTTCACTTTCTCTTTTACTGTTATTCACAGATCATCTGATCGCCGACGAGTTTTCCGGTGAGATAGCCGACGGCATGGCGTATGTAGCTGGTCATGACGACCGATCTCGACCTGTGGTGGTATGTATGTCTAGTACTTAAAAAGAAATTTGTTTAGAACATAAAAGAAATCTGTCTTAAAAAAAATTAAATATTTAGATTTTCATTTTAAGTTGTTGAAAATCTCTCTCCTAATTATGATCTATTCATGATATTGTCACAGATTTTTCGAATCAAGCAAGATTATCTCAAATTTCGCTCACAAAAGCAGTAAGTTGTTATCCCTATAATTTTTTTTTCAAAGTACTAAAATTTAATTTGGTTAAAAATATTGCACTGTTTTTAAGCCATTTTTATTGTATAAGTTAGTAACATTTTATTATAAATAAATTAAATTTTGATATTAAGTTTGTTTTCAAAATATAATAATTTTCTAAACGAAGAAACATTTATTAATGATTTTTATAGTACCCCATGCATTGACAAAAACAAGAGTAAAAACAAAAGAAAAGGGGAAAGGAAAATTTTCCATTTTACCTAAATATCTTTCTCTCTCTATATATTCGTGAATTCAAGTCGGGAACTATTTAGAGGCTGTTTGGGATTTCTTATTTTCACCTCCTTATAACTTATAAGGAGAAGTCATAAGTTACAAAAGTGTAACTTGTCAGCATTTCCTTTTACATAATAAGAAAACCAAAACACTTTTTTTTTAACTTATCAAAAGTTATAAGTTATAAAAAGGTAAAAATAATGAATCCCAAACAGCTCCTTGCTATTTTCAAAAGTAAAATATTAAAAAATATATTGATTGTGTGATTATGTACTTATTGATACACACACTATCTATTAATAAAATATTATAAAATGCATTGCCTGCTTTTTAAATGAGAGTATTCATGATTTGTTTAAATAGTTGAAATTAAGTTTTCAATTAAACTCATTAGTGTGTATATTTATTATTTTATAATTGTATAGGTTCACCCGTTTGTTGGTTTTCACTTTGGAGGTTGCAATTCAAACAATGTCAAAATCTGTGGAACAGTTGATTGTCTTATTTGATGCAAGTAAGTCTTTAGATTTGAATAAACATACTTTACCATTTGACAATTCATACCTCAGTTTAAACTAGATTCCGCCAACTTAATATTTAAATAAGTCAAATTGAACCTAGTTAATACTTAATAGAATCTTTAAGTATAATATAATTTTTAATTTTGTACCATATGCATATGCCAAACATTTATACAAGTGAGGGGTAAAGATGTAAATTTGGAAGACTGTTGCATAGACAAGACATATAGATGAGCTTTACGTCAGTTGGATGTTGGAAATTAATGTACATTCTTCCAACGTTGTCCTTCCCCCAAACCATCTTTTTCACAGTTCTGAAATGCTACTTTGTAGTATTCCATTCATTCTCTCTCTCTCTCTCTCTCTCTCTCTCTCTCTCTCTCTCTCTCTCTCTCTCTCTCTCCTCTTTAATTCAGTAAGTCACGCCTAATCAAATAATCAATACTAATAACCATTATTATTTCTTTCTAAAAATATTTGTTACTTCATTGGATTGAGTTTTAAAGGAGTTGAGTTAGGCTCAAGCTTGCTTAAGGGGGTGTTTGGGATTGTTTATTTTCACCAACTTATAACTTATTAACTTTTTGAAAAGTAATAAGGTGTTTGGGATTGCTTATATTGTGAGAGGAAAATTTATATAAATTACACTTTTATAACTTATTAACTTAATAAAAAGTTATAAGGAGGTAAAATAAGGAATCTCAAACAGCCCCTAAGTTTAAATTTGACTCGTTTAACTTTACTTATTAGATCTCGAGCTTAAACTTGCCATTCAAAAAAAAAAAAAGATCTCGAGCTTAAACTAGACTCGTTTCAAGTTTATATTCAAATCTAGAGCTCAGCTCGTAATAAAGTTTTCGACTTCAATTTAATAATCTATATTCATTAAATTTTTATACATAGATATATTAGTATTAGCCCATTACCGCTCACGCTCTAAGCGCCACCCCTTATGTTTCGCCTCTTTCATCATTAATGCATTTTCTCTCACACCTTAAATGCCCCGTTAACCCCTTCAGCGTGATGTTTAGTCTGGTCGCTATGGGCGCCCTTCTGGGCGGTCTTGGGGCGCGGTGGGCGCCGTACACCGCCGCGGGGCGGTGGGTGGGGGCGCGCGGAACTGATGATCGACGCTTCTTTCTCTTTCTCTCTCTTCCTGTCATACACGCATACATATGCATTTATATATATAATGGGGCGACCAAGGGGCTTTAAATCATAGCGAGGCGCTATGAAGAAGGGCTTTGAAGCCCTCGATGCTCACGTGGCATTGATATGACACTATGAAGAGGCTTCGATGACCCTCACCACGGCAGTTAGCCTTAGAGTGCCTTTTTTATTGCTGACTAGAACCACGCTGTTAGCCCACAACAATTTACCGTAGAAGGATAAGTATGAAACCTTTTAAAAAGTTGATATAGTCTTCACTTAATTTTGCAATTAAATCTAACTTTTATGATGATTTGTGTGTCGGAAAGCTGAAAAGATATCTCAGATTTTTTCAGAAGTTGCCGGAATTGCCCTTACTATCCCGTGCTCACATGAGTAATTTGTGCTACTGCTACCACCGTTTGTTCCTTTTTAGGAAATAACTTTTATATTAATCAAAGAAATAATTGAAAGGTTTAATCCGTCAATCATATTAAAGTCATCACTTTATTGGTGGCCATTAATAACATTGTTGACTATAGGTCTATAGCTATCATGGATATTTGGTCCCATGACAACATTAATAAAAGACAACAATAGTGAATCAGAATCCATCAACCTTAACTTTTTCTTTTTATTTCAAAATTTTAAACTAGTTACATTTCAAAAAATTTACCAACTTTTAGTTTCAATTTGTTTCATTATTATAAACAGAAACCCGTCATATGACACATTACAAATGTTATATAGAACTATTTAAAGTTGTTCACTTTTAAGTTAAAATAAATATTTTTTTTTTGCTAAAAAACAAAATGATGTAGTACTGATGGGTATGAACAATGCAGGCTTTTTCAGATCAGCATCAGGGTTCATGAGCATATTGGTGGCAGCACTGAAGACTATAGGGGAGCATTATCCTGGTCGCCTACACAAAGCTTTTGTCATTGACCCTCCTTCTCTAGTTCCTTATCTTTGGAAGGTAAATCACATGTAACATTTAAATAAATTTCACTCTAAAACATTCTTTAGTTTAAGTCATAAAATTTAAACTTATGATTAATTGTAGGGCGTTAAGGCGTTTATCGAGTTATCATCAATCACAACAACGGTATCCTCACTAGATTTTGATGATTTTCCTGACTTCAATAACTTTACTCCATACCCTCGAGCAGCATCCCTTCGCTTTAATCCTTCATCTGTGCCGTCCAAAGGTTCCAAAGTCGGTTCTTGCTCGTCTTCTCGTTTTTCCTTCACGGTTTCCCACCATTTTGACTCGCTCAAACCCTGGTATCTTACTTTGACCGACAAACCATCGTCCAAAGTGGGTCCCACATCTACGCCTGTACTGGGACCTGCCCTGATCTCGCCGGTCAATGCCCGATCCTATTCATTTGCATCTCCCACTGCAAGGAATGTTAATACATTGAGGAAAAACTTCTTCCCGTCAACCCCATTACCGCAAAAAACACAAGTCATGGACCACTCGGGTGTCAACCAACAGAGAACCCCTAAACCATCATTCCTACACTCACCCGCTTTGTTTTTCAAAAAAGATTGTCAACTAAGCAAGACCGAAAAGGGTCGGGAATCGTTTATTCCATTCCTACGATTCTACCGACGGCCATACGATGAAATGATATACAGATCAAAGATGAAGCCTCCACTCGGAGGCCTGATATCAATTGTATCTCCACAAATCAGGCGCCGCCACATGTCCGTCTCTCAACGGTTTTGATAGCATCTAAAGAGGGGTACATAGAAGATTTCACATTGACATTGACATTGAGAATATCAAGTGTAATAATCTATCTATATTTATTATTAATAGTTTTGAATTCCTATGTGACAAGGCAAAATCAATGTTGCTTTTAATATATATGTGTGTTGTGCATTTATTATTGATTGTGTTACAAATTAATGTTATGGTGGTATAAAAAAGAAATAGACGACGTGCAAAGTAGGTTGTGTGTAGGCGTGCAATATAATATATATGTGTTATGTGGAATGGCAAAATGCATGGTAGACGGCGTGGTCGAGACGGTGAACACATGATGCATTGGAATCTGTTTGTTGTTTCCAAATTAATAAATAAGCCATACACCAAGATGAAAGTCAATTTTTCCTTCGTTATTTTCCTAATGTTTCATATATAGATCTTGGTTTGAGTAACTATATGTATGTGTGCTAGTATGAATAATGTATATATAAATGAGTATTTACTTAATAAGTTGGCTCGGGCTTAATTATAACTTATATCGAAACGAAGGCTGGAAAAAACACTTTATAATGGTATATTCCTAATTCAAAAAGTTTTCCATTGTTTCGGAGATAAAATAAAAATATATTATATTAAACCGTGTCAGATTTGAATGACGTTTATACGAAACCTAGATTGAAGAAAACACAATGGTGTACTCTTAATCTTGTAGAACGTTATATTTTAAAAGTTATAAGAGAAAAAAGAAAATGTACATTAAAATGTAATATAATATGAAAATAATATAGTAGCTTTAAAAATGTGTACCCATGTTCTTGGAGAGTTTGTACTCGGTTTAGTTTTGAAGAAAAAAAAAATGTAACTCTGATAAAAGTAAGCATGTTATAACAATGTATTTAGACTTTTGTTAAACATTATATCATAAAGTTAGAAGAGAAACAAGTATGTTTAAATATAATTACAGTATTAAAATAATAGTAGGTTTGAGTAGTTGTACATTGGTTTAGATACATTATACATCACTATTTATAATCATTGCTTATTTTATATTTTATGTTTCATACGCTATACTTCATATACATACCTATACACAGGCGGACATCAGTTAATGGGTTGTTATGACGAATAATAAGTCTTGTTAGCCATTCCGATCCATATGTATGATTTTACAAATAGCTACATTTGTAATTCCACATGTTACAAATAAACTATATTACATTTTCCACATCTTACATATAAGATGCATTGCATTTCAACAAATAATAAGTATGCTAGATTATATTTCTATATCTTGCAAATAAACTTACTCTACATGTGCGCCCACGAGACCCGATCTCTCAACAAGAAGAAGACAAAAAGAAAAACTATATTCATATGTGTGCCTGAAGAGGTAGGTCCCAGCAGAGCCCAGTTGGACCCGTAAGACTCACCTTGAACAGGGACGTCTGCGCAACGACCAACTGCTCCAGCAGGACCCACCATGCTCAGAGAACCTTACGCGCAGTACGCCAGCTGTACCCGCAAGGAAAGCCTCCCAATGGTGAAGTACCCCGCCTGTTCCCGCAGCTGCGGATACAAGCCATCAGGGAAGGCTACCCGCACTATAGCAAGGCTACACGCACAAGGTATTAGCCACTTCAGTAGTCACATGAAGGAATGAGCAAGGCAGGAATACTCCCGCCTAAATGAGCCAGTCCGTATGCTTCTGGAAGATCTTTCGCACTATACCTACTAAGGTATGGGCGGAACAAACAATTTGACCAGAACAGCCCATGAACCAATCACAGGGTGACAGCTCACCGACAACAATACGAGGAGGAGCACCCTCTAGTACTGTTTGTCACTATTAGCCGCTGCCTACTCACCAACCCTTACGATGGGACGTGCGCAGCCTACAGTTGGTGGAACAGTGCGTAGCCGGCAGTAAAGGAACAGTGTACAGCCGACCTTTACTGTTGGCCGTAGCCTATCCACCAACCAGCATGGCCTGTGCGTAGTCCACTGTTGGTGGAACAGGAATACTATTCAGCCGGCTGTACCTTCTAGGAAACCTACCTTCGGCTATAAATACTCCAACACCTTGGAATGGTAAGGACATCATCTGATATCTCAAGCTTATCTAGCAATCTCTTAATATACACTTATATTCAGAGCAATCTAGTCTGATTCTCACGCCGGAGGGTGGTCACATGGAGGAACCCCCCCTTCTCAGTGACGAGCTTACGGTGTCTGTTTTGCAGGTCCCCTGAAGAACAACCTTCTCTGCTAGACCTCATCCTCGTGGGAAACATTACTTAACCCCCAGATTATCTATAATCTGCCCAGGGTTCACTTAGTGTTTCTTCATTGGCGCCATCCGTGCATAAAAGCTAGAACTAATTCTTAGTTTTTTCGAAATTTCTGAAGAAATGGTTAACGTTACTCTGGTCCCAAGGCCAGTAAGTGACCAAGAAACCCCGGTGACCACAACCCCAGTAACTGGGAACACCGGCGGTTATACAAATCTTACGAACACTACCCCGGCTACCCAAGCCGGGGCAAGTGCAGTAAATATTCCACTGGGGTTCACTGATGCCCAGTTGGAAAAACGAACGAGGATCCCTCGCCAAACACTAGATCAAGTGATAGCGTGGGCCGAAGCACGTCAGAGAGGGTTCCAAGCTGAATTGGATGAACGCTTGCGTTCAGTTCAACAGGCTGACGAATTCGGCAGTACTCGACATCTCAATATGAACAGTGAGTGCGAGTACTCAGACGACGAGAGGGAAGAATCCGATACCGACGCAAACCCTCGCCATAAGGCAAAAGGGAAGCATAAGGAAACGGACTTCCAACCGAAAAGGAATTTCGGAGAAGCTTTTAAACCAACAAATGCGGAGAGAAACCCGCGTGACTTCTCCAAAACCTTTAGACCAACTGCTACAAATGCAGGAAAGTCAAAGTTCGCGAGGGACATTGCGGAAGCAATCGCCCCGAAAAGTGCCAAACAAATGTCCAACATTGGCACCTATGATGGTCTATCCGACCCAGACGACCACTTGAACAGATTCATTGCGGGGGCAACCGTCAGTAACTGGACGGAACCCACGTGGTGTTATATGTTCCAGATGACCCTGGTTGGAGCGGCCAGGGCATGGTTCGATCGTTTACCGGTCCACCACATTTATGATTGGGCGGACTTTCAGAATAAGTTCAGCCAGCACTTCAGCCAGCAGAGGAAATATACTGAAGAACAGTGGACGATCCTCAACTGCGTTAGAGAGGAGGATGAATCTTTACTAGACTTCATCACCCGCTTCAACTCCAAAAAGCTAAGTCTCGGCAACATAAGTGAAGATCTTGTTCGCGCAGCTTTCATCCAAGGCGTCGAATACCCAGAGCTTATCCGCACATTGACGGGTAAGGATGGCATGCCATCAACATGGGATGCCATCATGACGGCGGCAAAGCGCTTTGCCGAGACGGAGAAGCAACTGGGAAGGGATCTTCCCCAGAGTACACACCTCTACACGCAGAGGACAAGAGAGAACAATGTTCGGATAGCCCGGCAGAACAAAAAGAGGAAGCTAGGTATCTGGCAGTCAAGGGTAAACTTTGACACCTCATCCAGCTCTCACCCTCTTGTTGGCGGAAGAAATCACACACACCCTTCAAGCCAAAAGCACCGGTGGACGCCACTCACCAAAAGCGTCACGGAGATATTTGCCACTGAAAAGCTACCATGGCCAAAAGCTCCAATGATCCGGCAGCGACCTAATGCGGATCAGAGTAAATCCTGTGACTTCCACGGGACAAAAGGTCATAGTACGGAAGAGTGTACATCCTTGAAGGATATTGTTGAAGCATTCGTCAAGGATGGAAGACTGGCACACCTGGTGGCATCAATCAAGAAGGGAGGAAGGAACGACAACAGGTACCGAGGCAACGGACGAAAGCCCGTTGACATCAGCATCAACATGGTTCATGGTAAGATCAGAGGAAGAAAAAGGCGAACGACAGAACCATGTGCGTGGAAGGAAGCTGAGGTGCGCTTCCCGCGAGTGCCAGGAGGACCCAGCAAAGATGGCCCTATCGTCATCAAAAGCCAGCTGGGGCACTACATCACTTCTCGCACTCTGGCTGACAACGGCGCCTCATCAACGGTGATGTACAGGCAGTTCTTCGACAAGCTAGATGACGAAGACAAGGAACGCCTGGAAACGATCTGCGCCTCGATGGAAGGGTTTGATGGCAGCACAAACACCCCCCTGGGTATCCTATCTTTCCCCGTCACTCTTACGGATGGGAAACACTCCCGTACAGAAGATGTGGACTTTGTCGTGATGAGGAAGCCACACCACACATACGACATTCTCTTCGGGAGAGACGGGATGGCAAGATTCAACGCCGTGGTATCCTCAGTCCACGGCATGATGGGATGGCCAACAGCTGAGGGTGTAGCGATGATCACCGGCATTCCCCAGGTATGCATCGCATCTGTCTCATCTAAACCCAAACCAAAGATGGCTAAACCAACCATCACCGAACCAGAAAGATGGGCCCTCAACGGCAAGTACCCTGACCAGGCCGTCACCATTGGCCCAACAATTGTTGATCCCACACGCACCTTACTCAAGCGCGTATTACAAAAAAACGCTGACATCTTCGCGTGGACACCAGCTGACATGACTGGTGTACCCCGAAGTAAGGCAGAGCATAAGCTCAAATGCGATCCGGCTGTTACGCCGATCGTACAAAAGCGCAGAGTAATGGGGCCAGAACAAACTAACGCGTGTAGAACCCAAGTCAAGGAACTCCTTGACGCAGGCATCGTACGCGTTAGTAGATATCAAACTTGGGTTGCAAATCCCGTTATGGTACCGAAGAATAACAAACAATGGCGCATGTGCAAAGATTTCAAGGATTTGAACAAAGCATGCCCCAAAGATTGTTATCCGTTACCTGAAATTGATCTTAAGGTGGTTTCGTTGGCACCTTTCCGCCTTAAATGCTTCCTGGACGCGTATAAGGGGTACCATCAAATCCACATGGCCGTTGATGATCAGGACAAAACCGCTTTTCGGACGCCCGATGGCACATTTTGTTATCAAATGATGCCATTCGGACTTAAGAATGCCGGGTCCACATACCAACGCCTGATGGACAAAGAGTTTCATGCCCAAATTGGGAAGAACTTTGAAGTCTACATGGATGACTTGGTCATCAAAAGCCCTGACCCAGAAGCGATGTTGAAAGACATCGAAGAAACTTTCAACACGCTCAGGAAGATAAACATGAAGCTCAACCCGAGCAAGTGTGCCTTTGGAATGGAAGAAGGGAAGTTCTTGGGGGTCATCGTCACTAAAGATGGCTTCAGAGCGAACCCTGAGAAGGTCGAAGCCATTATCAAAATGGAATCACCTACTACCATCAAACAGGCTCAGACACTGAATGGACGACTAGTGGCACTTAATCGCTTTTTGGCAAACCACGCGGATAAGTCGTTTCCCTTCGTGTCAACATTGAGAAACTGTTTAAAGAAAACGCACTTCCGCTGGACACCAGAAGCGGAAGCAGCTTTTCAGGAGATTCGGTCACGCTTGATCGAACTCCCAACGCTGACAGCACCAAAAGCGGGAGAGGAGTTAATCCTATACCTTTCCGCAACTGATAGAACAACCGGGGCAGTCTTGCTAGTAGAACGAAAAGGCATCCAGATGCCAATCTATTATGTCAGTCGTATCCTAATAGACGTAGAAACCCGGTACTCTACCCTCGAAAAATTAGTCTTAGCACTTATACACGCTTCACGCAGGTTAAGACGATATTTCCAGGGTCACCCAATCACCATTCTCTCCAACTTCAAACTTGCAAACGTTCTAGGCAAACCCGAGTTATCGGGACGCCTAGCCAAATGGGCAATTGAGTTGGGGGAATACGCGATAAAGTATAAGCCAAGACCAGCCATAAAAGGCCAGGTTCTGGCCGATTTTATTGCAGAAGTGCCTGCATCGCGGGAAAAAGAGTGCCAGGAAGAGGCTCAACCCTCTCCAGCACAAGACATCAATGATGTCTGGCGACTCTACACTGATGGAGCAGCCAGTAACGAGGGTTCAGGCGCAGGGCTGAAACTAACCAACCCAGCAGGCTAAGAATACACTTACGCTATTCGACTGGATTTTCCAAGTACGAATAACGAAGCCGAATATGAGGCATTCTTGGCTGGGCTGAGAATTGCGCGTAAGATGGGAGTGAAAAACTTGGAAGCCCACGTGGATTCCATGTTAGTAGCCAATCAAATCAACGGGACGTACACGGCCGTGAACGACACAATGGCCCTGTACCTCGCACAAGCAAAATCCCTTATGCACGATTTCAACGACTGCAAAGTCATACACGTCAAGCGAAGTGAAAACAAATCTGCGGATGCGTTAAGCAAGCTTGCATCATTAGCCTTCACCCACTTAGGAAAGGATATCCGCATTGAACTCCTCGAGACACCTTCGGTCCCGCACAAGGAAATTTGTGTCATCCAAACCGGCACAGAAACGTGGATGACACCAATAATAAAATACCTTGCGGCAGGTACACTGCCAGAGTCAAAAGCACAGGCAAGAAAACTACGCTGTAAAGCACTGAATTATCAACTCATCGATGACATTCTTTACAGGCGTAACTTTCTTGGCCCACTCTTGAGATGCGTGGACAACCAAGATGCTGACTACCTCCTAAGGGAAGTACACGAAGGCATCTGTGGAATACACGCAGGTCCCCGCGCTGTTGTAGCTAAGCTAAACAACGCGAGATACTTTTGGCCGGGGATGCATACGGATGCGCTGGCATACATCAGAAAATGTAGGTCTTGCCAGCTCTACGCACCTAACACGCACCGCCCGAAGAATGAACTTGTCCCAGTCACCTCTTCATGGCCATTTCAGAAGTGGGCCATCGATGTGACAGGCTCATTTCCTACAGCAGCAGGAAATGTTCAGTTCCTAGTGGTAGCCATCGACTACTTCACCAAGTGGATAGAAGCAAAACCCTTAGCCCAAACAACCGCGAAACATATCAAAAAATTTATTTGGGAATTTATTATTTGTCGTTTTGGACTTCCACAGAATTTGGTGAGCGATAACGGCACCAACTTTGCTGACAAGAAGCTACAACAGTGGCTGAAAGAACTCCAAATCACCCACACCTTTACCTCAGTGGCACACCCGCAAGGTAATGGTGAGGTGGAAAGAGCAAATAAGAGCATCGTCGAAGGCATAAAGAAAAGACTCTTGGAACACAGATCCGGCTGGGTGGACGAGCTTCCGCACGTCCTTTGGGCAAACAGAACGCTGAAGAAGGCCAGTACGGGAGAAACCCCGTTCAGTCTCACTTATGGCACTGAAGCCATGGTCCCGGTCGAAATTGGTTTACCCTCACCAAGGGTCTTGATTCAGCCAAAAGACAATGATGCGGAAAGACGGTTGGACCTTATGCTAACCGAGGAACGCAGAGACTTAGCCGCAGTGCGTGAAGAGAACTACAAGCGACAAATGCAAAAGTACTACAACACGCGGGTAAAACTCTGCAACTTCAATGTAGGAGACTACATACTGCGTAACAACGAGGCTTCGAACCAAGAACGCCCAGGAAAGCTGGCCCCGGTCTGGGAAGGGCCATACATTATCAAAGAAGTCCTGGGAAAGGGCGCATACCGGCTCGAAAGGCTCGATGGCACTCCCATCCCAAGAACATGGAATGGAGCTCAATTACGCAAATGTTATATGTAGATCAATTCCAAATTTGTAAAGAAAAGGCCTAGAGCCACTTCTAATGGAAATGATTCTCCTTTCACAATGTGTTGATAGCCTTACCTTTATACTTATGAACTTCCCACACTGGTGCCGGTATTCACCGCATAAATGGGGGAAGAAGTAAGTCGTTACGTGTGGAAGGCGGCAAAACCCGCATAAACACAACGCTAAAAATAAGGAAAACCTACACGCAGGACAGATGTAAGCAAAGTTTAGCGATCCTTGTAAGTGCAAGTGACGGTCTTACCCGCACAATCACGAACAAGGAAGCAAAACTTCAACCTATCATCTACCACGTTCAAAGGTTAACTTATTCTGAACACTTAGAAAATTTCAAAGGAAAAGATGAGGAAAACTTCCACGCAGGTCAGATATAAGTAAAGTTAAGCCATCCTACTAAGTGTAAGTGACGGTCATACCCGCACAATCATGAAAGAGGAAGCGAAACAAACTTATAATTTACCACGTTAAAAAGTTAACTTATCTAAGTACTAAAGAAATTGCTAAGTTAGATCAAAACATGTGTAAAATAAACAAGGCAAAGAACTAACACAATCTTTATTTCATCAAAATTCAAATATTACAAAGAGCTATACAAAAGCAAAAAAATCTACGCTAATGGTGGAAAGGGATCTTCAGAATCAAGCTTCAGGACCACTTCCACTCGGACCCGCTCCATCAGTAGAGCGTGGTGGTTCAAGGAAAGCTTTAAGGATAGCTAGCCCATCATCAGCAGCAGCGACTTCGTTCACCTTCTCCACCACCGGATGCGGGAAGGCGGCATACTGATTCACTGCTTGGTCGTAAACAGCTTCAGTATCAACACTATACAAAGGGAAGTTGGAAGGCGGGATGCCTTTCTCAACGAACCCTAGACCAAGCAGGAAGCCGGCCTTTTCCCCATCCTCATGAGAAGCATTGAGGGCTGCGCTCATAGCATCATCATAAGACGTCTCTGAGAAGACCCGATGCACAACCTACAAGAAAATATACAAGTGTCAAAACCTTTTTCTATTTACACAGAAAGCGTAAAGAAATGAAAACAATACCTGAGACAACGCTTCTCGAAGAAGCCATTCCTTGGCAACCAGAGCTTCTTGGAGGGCAGCTTGAGCTTCGTTACGGGCGCGTTGGGCTTCACTCTTGTTGAGGTTGGCAAGCAACATTTCTTTAGCCGCAGCCTCTTCGACGCCCTTTAGCTTCCGCTCAGTATGGTCAAGCACCCCCCTCTGGTCCAAGATCTCCTGGAGCTTTTTGGCGTCTTCCATCGCCAAGGCATCATGAGCCTGCTGGAGATGCAAAACCCCCCTCTGGTCCAAGAACTATATTGCTTAAAAGCTAATGGCGAGGTGTGACAACATGCAAATTAACTACCTCTATATATGTGCATGCGATAAGAATGCACAAATATGAAACTAATTAACTACGGGTATTGGCCTGCCTCTAATCTTAAGAGTTTGTTATCCAGTTATCACAACAATAACGAGCTTGGTTTAGGGCTTCATTCAAAGATAGTGTGTTACAAGTGCTGATGGTAGAGTACTTAAATTACAACAATACAAATTCGAGCAACTCTGCTAACATGGTCATAAAGTGCGAATAGTAGATGCTCGTCACTGATACTTATTTGTTGTTAGCTTATCGATACCAGTTTTCTAACATTCGTTAATTTTCAACCTTGAAAACCCAATTTGTTCGGATCTTTGTTTACTAATAAAGTTGGGTTCTTATACATGCTATGTTGTTGGAATACTATGTAATTGTTTACAAGTCAAATTTCATGTATTTTGAACCATTTTTGCGTTTAGAACAAAGTCCAAGGACCAAAAGTAAAAAAATTTGAAATATCCAGAATTCTGGTCGCGTCGTGTAGCGTGACTAACCTAGACCCAGTCCGTCCGTAGCAAGAAGAAGCTAGAACCTCGCCGAGACATATTATGGTCGTGCTACACGACAGAGCCTTTCTGGACCGCCGTGACCAACATGTCTGTTAAGGGTTTTGTTTGAAAATAGAGTATTCAATCAAATTTATGATCAAATTGATTCATATTCTGCTTTAATTAGCATTGTTAAGATTACATTAGCCCTCATTGATAATTTTTCCTATGTTAAACTCCAATTTGATGGCTGTTATTCAAAAACTGAAAACTTTTCAATCTCAATTAATTTTTTGACCATTTTAAAAAGTTGAAACATCCCTAAACCAATTCTCCTATAAATTGGAATCCGTATCTCTGCCTTTCACTTTGCCACATTCACAATTATGAAAATTCTTTGTTTTTAAGTTCTTATTGGTGTTCTTGCTCAAGTTTGACTCCAAAAGTCAAACCGCTTCGAGACTCAAGTTTTATTCTTTCATCTTGTCCTCGGGTTAGTAGTATTATTTTTTTCTGCGCATTTACCTCGTTTAGGATGTAATTCCGGATTGAAAATAACTTAACAACGGTGTTCGTCTAATAAAAACGAACACAACTCGTTTATGCTTCTTTCGGTCAAAGTTTGGACATTTATGCATAAAACTTTTGAAAACATAATCTTTTAAGACATAATCAAAAGAATAACATTATACTATGTCGGAAATGAACCCGTCATGAAACTGGGCTCGGGTCCAGCCAAAAACGAGCCACTCGCTTAAATTTATTTTATTACCTTTAGGCCCGTTTGGATTTCTTGAAATGACCGAACTTGTAGCATCTCGAATTTTTCGTATTTGTATTCGTTTATGTTTAACCCAATTCGGAAATTTAATTTGGATCTTTCGTATTAATCAAAACTTGGATTTATTAGTATTTAACTTTGTTTAACTTAATTTACATCCTCATGCAAAGGGGCTTGCGAATTATGGTTGGGGTTTATTTAGGGAGATAAATGACAAAATTGCCCTCACGTGAGAAGCACACTGATGGGTTTAACGACCAGACTTAACAGGGCTTATGGGGTCGGGTTTAATCGGAAGTGAAATGAAACCACGGGGATGAAAATCGCAGATTTAAAATTGTTGAACTAAAACCGCATATTCGGACAAACCACAAGGACGAAAACCGAAGTTTACTCTAAATATAATTACTGTTACTTTAGTAGTGTTACGAGCTTATGGACAATCTTTATGTACCACCCGGGCATATTCTGCTTAAAAGCGGGATGTTACAGGTTTCACGTTTGTGCATTCTTATCGCATGCACATATATAGAGTTATTTTATTTTCATGTGTTGCCACACCTAGTCATTAGCTCTCAAGGGCACACATATGAATATAGTTTGTTCTTTTTGTGTTCTTCTTGTTGAGAGATCGGGTCTCATAAGCGCACATGTAAAGTAAGTTTATTTGCAAGATGCCAAAATGTAATCTAGATTACTTATTATTTGTTGAAATGTAATGTAGTTTATATGTAAGATGTGAAAATGTAATAGTTTATTTGTAATATGTGTAATTACAAATGTAGCTATTTGTAAAAATCGTACATATGGATCGAAATGCCCAAACAGACTTATTATTTGCCAAAACAACCCGTTAACACATGGCATGGCCCATCAAGAACATATAGTGTGGTAATCACATACATTGATCGAAAGGTTCAAAATGACCTATTATAGCCTAAACTTGGTTTGGAAGTCAAAACAACTCACGAGCACATGGCAAACCCCATCAAGACCTAATAGTGTACAATAATCATACACATAAATCACAAGGCCCAAAATGATTTGTTATTATTCACAAAGCTCAAATTCATTTGTATTAGTTGTTAGTAGTAGTGATTGTAGTAGCAGTTGTAGTATTGGCGATGTGTGTGTGTACGCGTGTCTAGGGATAGTCGTCGTTGTCGTAGCAATAGAAGAAGCGACAACAACGGTGGTAGCAACATTGACAGGGATAGTAGCTGCGATAGCAAAAAGATGGGCGACAACAATAGCAACAGCAGCAACAATAATGTTAGTAAGAGTACTGGTAGCAGCAGCTAGCAGTAGCAATAGTAGTAGCAGTAGGAACAGTAACAACATCAACAACCAACAACAGTAGTGGTGGTGGTGGTGGTAGCATCGACGGCAGTAGTGGTAGCGATCATAATGGTGCTTGTGGTGGTAGTAGTGGTTGTGGTAGTATTAAAGGAGTGGCAGTGGTCGTCGTAGTTGTAGCAGTAGTAATAGTAGCAACAATGGTAGTAGCAGCACTAATAGTAGTAGCCGCCGTGGTAGCAGTAGCAACAGCAAGAGTTGTCTAGTAGTAGGAGTAGAGCAGCAAGTAGTAGTAAAAGTAATCTAGTAGTACTAGTAGCATATGATGCGCAATAAAAAACTTGGATACATAAGTCTAAATAACGCACGTCATGTAGAACTAACTTTTTTTTTTGTTTTGCATCACTAAGAAGGGTTAACTGCATAAGTATGTACTTATAAATTGTGTCAACTTATATTCTTATGTTCTTTTACTTTTATAACTTGTTCTTTTACTTTTATAACTAATTTGTTATAAAGGTAACATCGGTTGGAAATATGCAATGACCTACATCTTAATGTGCCAATAGAAACAAGAATATTTAAATAATCAAGCATACACTAAAATAATACAAAAGACAAAAATAAAAACTGATTGATCGACATAATAGCTGTTTTATAAAGATTTGGTATAAATATAAAACTTAACGGATTAAATAAGATTTTTTTGAAGTATATTTTTAAGTGATAAACTAACTATAAGATAAAAAGTTTCTCTAAGAGAAATATGAATTAAATTATCAGCATATTATTATTATTATTATTATTTGAAAATTTTAACTCCTAGTTTTAAAAAAATATACTTGATGCTTTTGAAGACTACTTAAAGATGTGATTTACTGATTTGGATTGACTTTATGTTGTATTCATCCATTTCAAAAAAGGTATAAAAATATATTTTGACACATTTTTGATAATAATATTAAAAAAAGTCTTTCTGACCTTTAACTGAACAAAATATACAAGTGAGTAAGTGTTGAGAATTTAAAGATCGGTGGGTAGAACTGAATATTAAAATATGAGTTTTTCATATCGTGTAAGATAGTCTTTGTAAGTATTTGGTAGATGGCAGCGTGGGTAAGTAGGAATATGTGTCGTGTGATGTTTTTCTATTTTAATCACAAAGTCAATATGGACCCTGTCACACCCGTTTCTACTTGTCTTTTATTCATTGATATTTGAGATCAATTACATAGCCCCGTAAATAAATATATTGTTTATAATAACTTGATCGAATTTACACTTCTTTATTCACTTAATTAGTTACTCCTTAATTTCTTGAATAACACTTCCATAATACTCCAAATAAAACTTCCAAAATAACATGAAGTGTCAAGTGTGTAGAGAGTACAACGAATGAAAAGTGCACACAGCTTCATTAATCAATCGGCATTAAATAGCCCAGAAATACAACTGCTTCAAAATAACAACTACCTACTAATAAGAAAATACTGAGAAATAAAAGGAAGACTTAAAACAAACTAAATAACGTGCCAATCATCCCCTAAGGAACCGGCTTATTCAAAACAAACTAGAACTTGAGCCACAAGGAGAATAACGGCTCCTTTGACCCAACTAACTATGACCAAGCAAACCAACAAATCCTCCCCTAAACAAGAATCCTTCAAGTTTCTTGTTTAACCATGCATACTCGCATTGCCTCTCGTACTTCTTTAAATGTTTCTTCCTTGATGGGATGCATACTCGCATTGCCTCTCGTACTTCTTTAAATGTTTCTTCCTTGATGGGCTTTGTCATAACATCTGCCATTTGCTGTTTTGTACCACAAAACTCTAACTGAATTGCCTCCTTTTCAACCAACTCCCTTAAATAGTGATAGCGAACATCTATATTCTTTGTCCGCCTATGCATAACCGGATTCTTCGATAACTTAATAGTAGAAGTATTATCACATTTAATAATCACCATTCCCGTGGCTTATCCCATTTCCTTTAACAAACCTTTCATCCACACACAATGACATGCACATAAACTTGCAGCAACATATTCTGCCTCAGTCATTGATAGAGTCACAATCTCCTGCTCCCTAGAACACCAACATACGGCTGCACCGCTGAACAAACACACATAACTGGATGTACTTCTCCTTCATCGCTGTCTCTCGCATAATTACTATCCGTGTACACTCTTACCCCCTTCTTGTCCACCTTGTCATATCTCAAACCAAAATCATATGTGCCAATTACGTACCTTAGAATTCTTTTTGCAGCCATCAAGTGATCCTCCCTAGGTTTCCCCTTAAACCAAGAAACCAGACTAACAACATACATAATATCGGGCCTAGTAACCATTAAATACATAAGACTTCCCACAAGACTTTTGTACAACGATTCATCAACCTCTTCCCCTGATCCGGACTTAGTTAGAACAAAACCGGGTACCATTGGAACTTGAACCGGATTCGCCTATTCTAACCCGAACCTTTTGACCATCTCCCTAGCAGATTTTTCTTGACTCAATGATATAGCTTCTTTAGTTTGACTTACTTGCACTCCTAAAAAATACTTCATCCTCCCTAAATCCGACATATCAAACTCTTTTTTCATCGACTCCTTAAACTCAATACATATCTTTTCATCACTTCCGACATAGATTAAATCATCCACATATAACCTCACCATTAAAGTCTTACTTTAAGCCTTCTTAATAAACAACGTGTGATCATAACTACTATTTTTGAACCCTTCTCTCTTAAAGTAAGCTTCGATTCTATGATATCATGCCCTCGGAGCTTGCTTTAATCCATATAAGGCCTTCTTAACTTATACACTTTATCTTCTTCACCTTTTCTTACGAAACCCTCCGGTTGTTGAATGTACACAACTTACTTCAATTCTCCATGTAAAAAGGCACTTTTTACATCAAGTTGGTACACGGTCCAGTCTCGTTTAGCAGCCACAGAAAGGAACAATCGGATAGTATCCCACCTGGCTACTGGTGCAAAAACTTCACCATAGTCAACTCCTTCCTTTTGTGCATACCTGTCACACCCCGACCAAAGGCGGCAGAACATGCCGAGGTGTAACGATTGTCCATAAGCACATGACACTAATTAAAGTGACAGTATTTAATAAACTCATTTCATTTCACAACATCGAAAATGTCACATAACAATTATCCATAAAATAACCATAAACAAGATATCACAAAATATGGCAAATTGATATTGTTCATTTTTACTAATATCCTAAGGTCTTTGATGTCGTTTTCTTCACAATCATAAATCAACCAAGATGCAAACCTGCAACATTTCATAAAATAAAGTTTGTCAACACAAAGGTAGGTGAGCAATTCATAAGTTTAATCATATTAGTATATAATAAAGATAGCCACAAAACTTGCACACGAAACGATAAATAAAAGTGGTAATTTGGATAAATAGATATCGCTAAACACATTAGCGACACCTAGCTATAAGGGGATGCCAAATAGTCTAGGATTTTATAGTTATCGTTAATTGCATTACGTTAACGACACCTTGCTATAAGGGGATGCCAAATAGTCTAGGATTTTATAGTTCCACCAACCAAAAGCGATAAACACATAGGCATATAAGCATAGAACACCAAATCGAACAATTATTTAGGTAAAGTATACAACTACGTTTGTGGTTTAAGATTCAAATATAAAGCATTTTGTTGAATAAGTATGAATGTCACCCCCAAAATAAAAGATGGAAAATGGGGTATGAAGTACTCACCTTCAAGTGGTAAACTTGAAAGATGATAATTTGGAGATTTGTCGGAACGACGAGTTTAACGCACAATTCCTAAAAAGAAAAGAAGTCTTGAATTTAGAAAGGTTGTCTTGAAGGTCTTTAAACAAAATAAATGTTGAGAAATGTAAATAATTAAAGTTCAAGGTTTAAAATGTGACTATTTAAGAATTTATAATAATAACCCTTTAAAAATGTAAGTTTGCTCGAAACCGGGTTAAAGTATCTAACCTTAATATTTACTCAACCTATGTTAAGTAATAAGGTGGGTAAAATGCAAGAATGCAAATCCCTTTGGAATAAAGATACTAAAACGGGTTTTTTTTATCGAGTGTTCGGGTTGTCGGTTCGGGTCTTGATAATTGGTCAAACCCAAAGTCAACTTTCCAAAATATTGAATGTTATGAGATAACTCAATAAAATTTAATAAGACTTAACCAAGTATGTAGTTCCATTGTTTTAGAACTAACAACGCACGTTAAGCGAGTGTTCGGTTTTGTCGGTCCAAACTTTGTTATGAGATCAAGTTGGATCCAACATTTTCCAAGTGCTTAAGAAAATATTTAAAAATCAATTTGTAACTATTTTTAAAGAAATATACAAGTCTTGATGGCTAAAAAAACACACTTGTGTGTCTTAAGCGAGCAAGAATTGGTTTGGTTCGGTTTCCATCTCACAACAAATTCATAGATGGTTTCCACATGTTCAAACACTAAAGAACTTGTATAATAATGTACAAATAAAAAAATACCAAAAGTTAACAATAAAGTCTTTAAACAAAAGTTTGGTTTTCGGTTCAGATCGTGTTTCGGGTTAAGACCGAGGTAAGATTCTACAAACCCATAACCATAGAATTTGTAAAAATGATTTTAGAAACTTAGATCTAACACTAAGTATGTTTAAACAAACAAAACTAGTAACAAAGTTCGGTTTACGGTTTAGAGCTATTTACGGTTAAACCGAAGCATAGACTTTTAAAAACCCATAACCATGGAACTTGTAAACATGACCAACAAACTAAAATAAGCAAGATTAATATGTATGAACAAGTTATATAGATGTATATATATCAAGGACACGAAGTCCTTCATGAAGCCTTGCCTTATGGGGTCCGAAACCTCATCGACCGGAATCGGAGAAGTAACTACCAAAGGTAAACAAGGGGTGTATATTATATATATGTTGCACAACCATAAACAAGTATTAATAAGGCTACATAAACTAATTAAGATGAAAGACCAAAATCCTTCAAGAACACTTAAGAAGATAACCTTGAATCTTTGATGTTTGAGAGAGTTTTTTTTTTTTTGGAGTTGTAGCAAGGGAAAATGAAGAGGAAAGATGGTGTATATATAGGGTAATGTTGGTGGTCAAATATGGGTGTGAGACACAAGAGTTTTCATGCAAAATGGATCAAGACAAAAACACAAAACAACAAAAAAATAAATAAATAAATAAAAATAAAAATAAAAATAGGATGTTTTCAAGACCCAACAAGTGTGAAACAATATTGTAACATAAATCCATCATTTGATTATAACATAAGCTTCGATTTACAAATCGGGTCGGTTTACATAATAAACAAATACAAAAACGAATACAAACAAGACCCGAAATTGACGAATGTCACAATACCCTTTTACAACTAATCTTGCTTTATATTTATCTACTTCACCCCTTTCGTTCAACTTCGTTTTAAACACCCACTCTACTCCAATTGGTTTCACACCAGCTTCGGCTTTAACTAACTCCCAAGTATTGTTTTTCTCTATCGCTTCTATCTCCAGTTTCATAGCTTCAACCCATTTTTCTTCTTTAACAGCTTCTTCATAAGTGGTAGGGTCTTCAAGTACTCATCATAATCATCACATCATCCTCTGCAAAGTTAGTGTGATAATCCTTTAACCAACTTGGTGCCCGCTTAGTTCTACCCATTCTTCTTGTAGGTGCAACAACTTCTTCTTGTGAATCTTCCCCTTCTGACCCGTCTCTATCTTGAGATTCATTTTCAACTTGAGGGCTCTCTTCCATTTTCCTTTCTTCGTCTTCACCTACAGGACATTCTTCAATCGACTTTCTCAAAATCTCTTCTTCCTCCACAGTCAAATCTTCTATTTCTTCCTTTCTTAAGTTCCAATCCCACTTTCCTTCTTCATCAAACGTAACATTCCGGCTGATCACAATTTTCTTAGAATTAGGATCATAAAGCCGATAGGCTTTTGATTCCGTACTTACACCCAAAAAGATGCATTTATAACTCTTGTCATCCAACTTACTTCTTAGTTGTTTCGGTATGTGAGCGTACCCGATACACCCAAAAACCTTGAAGTAATCTACACTTGGCTTCCTACCCGTCCATAACTCTTGAGGCACCTTCTTGTCAAGACTTCTACTCACAAACCGATTAATGGCACGCCCAACATACGGCTTCGGCCCAGAAATGTTTAGGCATCTCTTTTTCGATTAAGAGACACCTAACCATATTCATGAGTGTCCTATTACGCCTCTCGGCCACCCCATTTTGTTGCGGTGTATAGGCAGCCGTTAATTGACATTTAATTCCTTCCTCTTCACAAAATAACTTAAAATCTTTTGACAAAAATTCTTCCCCTCTATCACTTCGTAAACACTTAATGTAATTCCCGGTTTCTTTTTCAACCTCCACTTTAAACTTTCTAAACCATTCAAATGCCTCCCTTTTTGCTCCCAAAGCATAAACCCAAGTTTTTCTAGTAAAATCATCAACAAATACTAGCACAAACCTCTTATTGCTCAAGGAGTTCAGTTTGACTGGTCCACGTATGTCGGTGTGAACGAGTTGTAACTTCTCAGATGCATGCCACTTGCTTTTATTTGGCATTTCAAATCTATCTTGTTTACCGAGAGAGCACACTTCACACGCTCGTGTTTTCTCGGTCACCTTTGAAAGACCTTCAACCATACGGTTAAACTGCATCGTCCTTAAGGCCTTATGACTAACATGCCCGAACCTCCTATGCCATAGATCTTCTCCCACTGTAGCATGCATACAATCGGTTGGAGTGTTTACGTTGACGAAGATTGGAAACATCCTGTTCTTTGTTATTGTAGAAGTCATGAACAACCCTCTTTCTTGATGGTAAGCCTTGGCCTTCCCATCCTTGAAGATAAACGTAACCCCCTTTTCTTGTAACTGACCCACACTAAGTAGATTTGCTGTTAGTTCTGGGGTATAATACACCTTACTCACCACCTAACACATCCCATCTACTTGCAACCTTACATTACCAATACCTTGTACCTCAAGCCTTTTATCATTCCCCAGCTTCACCGAATGTTAAAAAGTTTCAAGTCTTGTAAACCAAGTCTTATTCCCGTCATATGATTCGAGCAAGCCGAATCTAGAAACCAAATTCTTTCTCTCCCATTCTTCACCCGACTCAGCCATTAGAACCTTCTCTTCAAGCTCGAACTTTTCAATATCTATTTCTACCGTCAGATTTAATTCTTCATTCTCGTCAAACTCTGCATAGTTTACGGCTTTCTCTTCCGATGGACATTCATATTGAAAGTGCCCCAGATTATGACACCTATAGCACTCCACAACATTCTTATCAAATGACCCGCGGCCTCTTCCTCTTCCTCTACCTCTACCAAATGAAGACCTTCCCCGTCCTCGAACCCTTCCTCCTGAAGCTTCTTGTTCGGCCCGTAGAGCCTGGTCTTCGGGTGACTTTTTCATCAGCTTTTGTTCATGGACTAAAAGAGAACTTTGCAGCTCGTCCACAGACATTGTATCATGGTCGTTGGATTCATCTATGGAGCACACAATGAAATTGAAGTTTTCGGTGAGTGTCCGAAGAATCTTCTCTACAATTGTAACGTCCATCATTACGTCTCCACAGGACCTCATTTCATTAGCTATGACCATTACCCTTCCCAGATAATCGGTCACCGTCTCCCCCGTTTTCATCTCCAACACTTCGAAGCTTCGTCGGAGTCGTTGTAACTGTACCCTCTTGACCCGAGCACTACCTTGATATTTAGTCTTCATCGCATCCCAGACTTGTTTAGAGGTTTCTTTTGAGGTAATAGTCTTTAGTATTGATTTATCAATTTATTGGAAAAGATAATTCAATACCTTCAAGTCTTTCAACTTGTTTTCATCAAAGTTCTTCCTTTGAGTTGCAGTGGCATGTTCTCCTTCTTGTATCACAGCATACACATCGTTGACAATGCTCCAACATTCTTTCGATTGGATCAAATTCTTCATGACCATACTCCAATTGTCGTAGTCCCCATCGAATTTTGGAACGTAGGTGGATTGATAATTACTTCCTCCTTCTTCTGCCATAACAACAGCCTTAGCTACACTTATGAATCGAGTTGCGCTTTGATACCACTTGAAGTGTCAAGTGTGTAGAGAGTATAATGAATGAAAAGTGCACACAGCTTCATTAATCAAGCGGCATTAAATAGCCCAGAAATACAACTGCTTCAAAATAACAACTACCTACTAATAAGGAAATACTGAGAAATAAAAGGAAGACTTAAAACAAACTAAATAACGTGCCAATCATCCCCTAAGGAACCGGCTTATTCAAAACAAACTAGAACTTGAGCCACTAGGAGAATGACGGCTCCTTTGACCCAACTGACTATGACCAAGCAAACCAACATAACATTTCTTTATCCAACTTATTATTTACTCTTATGTATTTGTATTTCTTTTACCCAAACGTTTATAACATTAAAATAACTTAAAGATGCCCGTGCAAAGCCCGATCCACAATTCATGCACTATCTCATGCCAAATAATGAAACGCCATGAACCAGAAGTTTCCATTGTTAGATTTACACATGTGAAATAGTGTTTGAACATAGAATTCGTAGTGCATGCAGAGGAAACATTCAAGCTCAGTAGCGAAGCTTGAACGAGCTCGTCGGGAGGGCCGACTTAAAATGTATTAAAAAACTCATAAACCGGGAGGGGGTGGGGGGCTCAAATTTTAAGTCAAAAGGGGTAAATTTACACTACGTATAAAAATTTTATGACGAAAACAGGTAACTTTACACCACTGCGGAAAAAAATGGGGGGGGGGGTCGAGCCACCCAGGCCCAAACTAAACTTCACCCCTGTTCAAACTTCAAACATATCCAACATCTGGATTTCAAATCCTTTAACTCCAACCATAAACATTCAAAAATATAAGATAGATGATGGGATGCCACTCTTGAGTAAGGTAGCCTTCACCAAATGCCCCAGATGCTCACGAATGCTTAACTCCAAACACAAGCATTCAAAAACACTAACCTTTACATCATATCATAACATACATAAAACATATAAATTGTGGGCCACGGGGGTACACAACATTTAAACATGACACACTTTGAACAACACTACAAGTTAACATTTTAATCTCTAGATTGCCTATACACAAGTAACACAATAGACTAGAATGATCGTCATCATTCCATATTATAACCGTACGCAGTTATACAACTGTTGGCAAGCCACAATGGCATTTCCATACTATAGAGAGAGTCATAGTGGGCCAAGCTATCACTCCTTTACCATAAAGGGAGTCATAACGAGCCAAAGTTCCTCACGACTAAGGCTCCATGTTATAAACTCCTTTCATTCAATGATTCACCCCAGATACTTTTTTCTATTACTGATGTACAATCTGTGGGTTTGTCCGTGTAAATTATTTTTTGAGTTAATTACCATTTTAGTATCTGTGGTTTGTTCAATTCCGCAACTCTACCGGTTTTGAATTTATTGCAAATGGTACCTCAATTTTCTAAAACTTGCAATTTTAGTACTTTTACTAACCCCGTCTATTTTGTCCATTAAGTTTGTAAGGCCCCGAACCCGGTAGCCCTACTTTAGCGTCGGATTTACTCATAAACACAGTTCTTCAATCAGAGTTTATTAAAACTTTTCGCGGAATATAAAACATCAATCATTTGTTACAAAACGTTAAACCTTTTCTTTGATACCATAACACAAAACTTTATATTTAAAACATCTTTACTTCTTTCTTCAGATGCCAGCCGTTCAATCCATGCCGTGTGTCATCCTCATGCTAACTCTATAATCAGCTCACCTGCGTGCATACTAAAAGTCAGCTACGCTGAGTGAGTTCTAGTTAATCAAGCAACTTATCATACAACCACTTCATACAATATATATATACGTATCCGAAGACACATAGTCCACTGTCTAACATGCCACTGTTTAACCACTTAATTACCCCTACAGCTTAGCCACTTAATTACAACGGCACGTATAGGCTTTCCCTATCACGCACTCACGCTATGCCACTTAATAACGAAGGCACGTATAGGCTTTCCCTATCACGCACTCACGCTATGCCACTTAATAGCGAAGGCACGTATAGGCTTTCCCTATCACGCACTCACGCTATGCCACTTAATAACGAAGGCACGTATAGGCTTTCCCTATCACGCACTCACGCTATGCCACTTAATAACGAAGGCACGTATAGGCTTTCCCTATCACGCACTCACGCTATGCCACTAACACCCTTACTAGACTCCTGCTACCTCTAACACACTCTACCTCAACCTGCCTTGGTCACACTCATATTAGTTTAGTATTTACGTAGTGAACAAGTCACATCACATCATTCATACACACTATCAACCACTTGGCAATCGCTATCCTTGGCGATACGTGCAATATCCGAAGATCGTTCACGTACCGACAAGCATTATAAATATATACCTCATATAACATCTATAGCATACACTTACCACTTAAAGTAAGTGGATTCACACTTCACATCGAGTATGCACACAGCCCCGAAAACATAACAAGGAAATGGGGCTAGAAACTCACCTGAATACGGTTACGTTCTCCGTTGATTGAAATTCCTTTCTTTAACTGGGCTCGGCTAACTGTATAATATTTACACATATCAATTAACTACTACTACTCGTTTTCGATAACTGCCTTAACACATTTTCCATTAGGTTTTTAATTCATTTTATAAACGAACTTCGCTTCAGGCGAAGTTAAACCTTAGGCGAACTCGGAAACAGCTTGGTTCTGGCTTGATTCGATCGAATAGGAACACGTTCGATCGAATAGGAACACGTTCGATCGAATAGGAACACGTTCGATCAAACAGGAACACGTTCGATCGAATAGGAACACGTTCGATCGAATACAACACTCATTCGATCGAATACAAAACTCATTCGATCGAATGAGTTGGAGACTATTCGGTTGCTTCCCTATTCGGTCGACTGGACTTGTTCGATCTACGCATTCGATCGAATGGACTGATTCGATCGACTGGTTCGATCGAATGAGTCTGATTCGACTCCTTCAAGCTGGGCGACGGAGAAACCCACGGGTTTTCCAGATTTTCCAGATTTTTGACCCAAAATCGAAGTTTTTGACATGGAAATGCTCGGGATTGAAAGGGCTATCGATTCCTTGTACTTTTAAACACAAAAGCTTGCATTTTGACATCAAAACAAGGCGGTTTTTGACCCGAAAACTCAAGTTACGAAAATAGGGAGTTTTTGCTCGATTTGAGCTCGAAAATGGTTATGAAAACGGATGATTTTCGAGAGGGACTTACCAAAAACGATTAGGAACTAGATTGTGGACTCGGATTTGTGATTTGAGAACTTTCTCTCTCTAGCTTCTCTCTCTAGAAATGAGAGTGTTTGGGTGGGTGTAAGTGAAGGAAGATGGTGAAAATGGTGGAAGTGTCAAGAACTTTCGTTTATATACTACGGGTTTGGTTAGGCTCGGGTTGGCTTCCTACGGGTCGAGACAGGCCGAGTTCATAAAATAACTAAGCCCAAGACCCGTTCCTTACTCGACATTAAATAACTAAAACGTGAAATTACTAAACATAACTTTCTTTTATTTATCAATATAAAAATTTCGGGATGTTACAAGTCTTCCCTCCTTAAAGAGGTTTCGCCCCCGAAACCTAACTTATTCCCTATAAACGGAAAACTTCTTATATTTACACGCTTTACCATCACACAACTATTTATTATAACCAACATGCATTCAAGTTAAATTCATAGATCGTTCATACTAAAGCACAAGAAGTCACAAGTACTTCATAACATAAAAGGAAATCATTCAAGCTTGCTAAACAACATAGGTTCAACTGTAACATAAAACACTCTTTAACTACTAAACATAAAACAACTGTGACATGCCACTTATTCTCCTGCAACCTCCTCAGCAGCTAATAGACCATCCTTTCACGCGTTTCCTCTTCCTTCCCTCACTGCCACGGCTTCTCTACACTCCCTAGCTATGTGACCTGACTTACCACACCTATAACACTTCTGGTCCTCGGTGCATTCACGGGAGAGGTGCCCCTCCCTCCCACATCGGTAGCACTGGTTTGGACCAGCCTTGCATTCCCCCAAGTGCATCTTTCCACACACCTTACATGCTCCACTCCCTGCCATCTTCTGTGTCCTTCTCCCTGCATGTTCCACGATATCCCCAGCTCTTTTAGTTCCTTTCCCTTTTCCCTCATCTTCCACTCCCACATCATCCGCCGCCAGATCATCATAGACTATCTCCGCCAACTCGACCGCAGACTCAAAGGTAACAGGTTTGTTGGCCCTGACCAACATGCGGACCTTCTGGGGAAGTCCTCTAACGTAGCACTTGATCCGTTTCGCCTCGGTGTTCACCATGTCAGGTACCAACCTAGACATGCGGTTGAATTCAGTGGTGTACTCACGATGTGTCATCTTGTCCGCCTTTAGATTCAGAAACTTCATCTCGGCCCTCTCAACCTCAGCATCAGCACAGAACCTTTTCATCACTAACTCCTTAAGGTCATCCCACCTCATGGCCTTAATCTCCTCTCGGGTCTTCCTTTGTTCGACCGCTTCCCACCAGTACATGGCCTCATCTTCAAATGACTGAGTGGCATAACCCACTGCTTGGTCAGGACGACACTCGCTAATGCGGATAACCTTATCCATGGCGGTTATCCACTGAAGAGTAGCGATTGCGTCTCCCAAACCAGTCAACTTAGGCGGGTCACAACCTTTGAAGGACTTATAGTTGCAACCGCCTCGGCCCCTCTTCCTTTCATCATCTTTCACAGACTTTACCTCACTCGAGGCCCCTCTTTCTCCTTCCCCAACCTCCTTACCATCACCCCCTGCCCCTTCAGCAGTTCGCTCACGGTTTCCAGCAGATCCTTCGGGATTCAGGTTCTTCACAGCAGCAACTACAGCTTGAACAATGGCTGCTTGAACTGCAGGGCTAAGTTGAACTTCTTCATTGTTGTTCTGGTCTCCTCCAGCTGCGCTTCCTTCATCTTCGGTGTGGGAAGCTTCTTCTACCGAGGGTTGCCGGACAAGACGAGGCCTGCCACGACGTCCTGTGCGACCCCCAGTTCCCACAAATTCTCCAGCTCCAGCCATCCGTATTCTAAAAGGGAAAAACACAAACATCATCACTCAAGGAACTATTTAGTACAAGGATAGTAAGGCTAACAGGTAATAACAGTGGCCAGTTGTGATTAGCTGATCACGTTACCTTCCGTGTCCTATACACTTCCCTTTATGAGTCTATTTGTGCTGGTTCTACCTAAGCAGTTAGTCAAGTCAAACAATCAATTATTCCTATCCCTGCCGTTCACGTATCTTTCTTTTCTCATTAACATATATCATTTAATCATACACCTTACCTTTACTGATCTTGCTTGAGCGACACATGGCATTCTTGAACTGGCATCTTCTTTCCTTTCTTACTTAAATCCCATTTTCTGTTCGAGTCTAAGCATGTAGGATGCTTAAATCTCTCGAACTTATGCTCTGATACCAACTTGTAAGGCCCCGAACCCGGTAGCCCTACTTTAGCGTCGGATTTACTCATAAACACAGTTCTTCAATCAGAGTTTATTAAAACTTTTCGCGGAATATAAAACATCAATCATTTGTTACAAAACGTTAAACCTTTTCTTTGATACCATAACACAAAACTTTATATTTAAAACATCTTTACTTCTTTCTTCAGATGCCAGCCGTTCAATCCATGCCGTGTGTCATCCTCATGCTAACTCTATAATCAGCTCACCTGCGTGCATACTAAAAGTCAGCTACGCTGAGTGAGTTCTAGTTAATCAAGCAACTTATCATACAACCACTTCATACAATATATATATACGTATCCGAAGACACATAGTCCACTGTCTAACATGCCACTGTTTAACCACTTAATTACCCCTACAGCTTAGCCACTTAATTACAACGGCACGTATAGGCTTTCCCTATCACGCACTCACGCTATGCCACTTAATAACGAAGGCACGTATAGGCTTTCCCTATCACGCACTCACGCTATGCCACTTAATAGCGAAGGCACGTATAGGCTTTCCCTATCACGCACTCACGCTATGCCACTTAATAACGAAGGCACGTATAGGCTTTCCCTATCACGCACTCACGCTATGCCACTTAATAACGAAGGCACGTATAGGCTTTCCCTATCACGCACTCACGCTATGCCACTAACACCCTTACTAGACTCCTGCTACCTCTAACACACTCTACCTCAACCTGCCTTGGTCACACTCATATTAGTTTAGTATTTACGTAGTGAACAAGTCACATCACATCATTCATACACACTATCAACCACTTGGCAATCGCTATCCTTGGCGATACGTGCAATATCCGAAGATCGTTCACGTACCGACAAGCATTATAAATATATACCTCATATAACATCTATAGCATACACTTACCACTTAAAGTAAGTGGATTCACACTTCACATCGAGTATGCACACAGCCCCGAAAACATAACAAGGAAATGGGGCTAGAAACTCACCTGAATACGGTTACGTTCTCCGTTGATTGAAATTCCTTTCTTTAACTGGGCTCGGCTAACTGTATAATATTTACACATATCAATTAACTACTACTACTCGTTTTCGATAACTGCCTTAACACATTTTCCATTAGGTTTTTAATTCATTTTATAAACGAACTTCGCTTCAGGCGAAGTTAAACCTTAGGCGAACTCGGAAACAGCTTGGTTCTGGCTTGATTCGATCGAATAGGAACACGTTCGATCGAATAGGAACACGTTCGATCGAATAGGAACACGTTCGATCAAACAGGAACACGTTCGATCGAATAGGAACACGTTCGATCGAATACAACACTCATTCGATCGAATACAAAACTCATTCGATCGAATGAGTTGGAGACTATTCGGTTGCTTCCCTATTCGGTCGACTGGACTTGTTCGATCTACGCATTCGATCGAATGGACTGATTCGATCGACTGGTTCGATCGAATGAGTCTGATTCGACTCCTTCAAGCTGGGCGACGGAGAAACCCACGGGTTTTCCAGATTTTCCAGATTTTTGACCCAAAATCGAAGTTTTTGACATGGAAATGCTCGGGATTGAAAGGGCTATCGATTCCTTGTACTTTTAAACACAAAAGCTTGCATTTTGACATCAAAACAAGGCGGTTTTTGACCCGAAAACTCAAGTTACGAAAATAGGGAGTTTTTGCTCGATTTGAGCTCGAAAATGGTTATGAAAACGGATGATTTTCGAGAGGGACTTACCAAAAACGATTAGGAACTAGATTGTGGACTCGGATTTGTGATTTGAGAACTTTCTCTCTCTAGCTTCTCTCTCTAGAAATGAGAGTGTTTGGGTGGGTGTAAGTGAAGGAAGATGGTGAAAATGGTGGAAGTGTCAAGAACTTTCGTTTATATACTACGGGTTTGGTTAGGCTCGGGTTGGCTTCCTACGGGTCGAGACAGGCCGAGTTCATAAAATAACTAAGCCCAAGACCCGTTCCTTACTCGACATTAAATAACTAAAACGTGAAATTACTAAACATAACTTTCTTTTATTTATCAATATAAAAATTTCGGGATGTTACAAAGTTGGGGGCAAATTAGTAATTTCGATTATTTTATTTATTTTCTCTTTTAGCTAAGTGCCATTTTTATACCCATGGTTTGTTCAATTACGCAACTTTAGTACCTTGTTTTGAATTGCAACTGGATATATACTTTGATTAGTTTTAGATAAACAGGCAAACCAAGAGAGGAATTACATATTACAATTAAAAGATCATCTCTAACCCTAAATGAACAATTCAACCCCCTCCCCATGATCGTTGATCCTTCAAACCCTAACTATTGTTCATCTTCAAGTTCAATGAATTATGATATATTGTTTTGTCCATGTGATTCGTCAACCGTCATTCATCTAAAAGTTCAATTGATATTATACTAAGAGGTGCATCCTTCGATGTGTTAAAGAGCTATTCTTATCATATCCAAACTTTTGAAGAAAAATAAATCAATCCACATAAAGAAAATGCAAGAAAATTGGCTAAGATGAACTCGGATCTTAAGCTAGTAGAAGTAAATTGGCAATCTAGAACAAAAGACTAAAAAATAAGTTATACATTTCATGGTTGTCGTTCATCTTCTATCATGTATTTAGTTACCTTTTAATTGTAATATGTAATATGTAAGGTTTGTCTATCTATCCAAAACTAATTAAAGTATCCAGTTGCAATAAATTTAAAAAATGTATTAAATGGCAGTTAGCTCAAAAGAGAAAATAAATAAAATAATCAAAATTACCAATTTACCTCTAACTTAACAGAAAAATAGACGGGGGTAGAAAAAAGTACTAAAATTGCAAGTTTTAAAAAAGTGAGGTAGTAATTTGCAATACATTCAAAAACGGTATTAAAGTTACGTAATTGGACAAACCACACGTACTAAAATGGCACTTTAACTCTTATTTTTCTACTATTGATTTACCAATTACCATCATACTTTTAAAACTTAAGTTTACCACCATTTTTCTTCTTATTATTCGAAAAAACTAAGTCTTAACATAAGAAAATTGTTTGCATGTGAGACTGACTTAGTTAACCCATACTCATATACCAAAGTTACCCATTCAATCAGTCACACAACCTATATATTTCTTCTAAATTTTGCGACCTTTAATCTAATTAATTGGCCTTCCATGCATGTAAATTAGGTTCGCGTGCAACTTAAATTATCGCTCTTGAAGCTCAACTTGAAGGATATACTCTTGATTATACATATTGATTATAAGATGCAAATTGAATTAATTTTTTTTAGAATAAATTAAATGATTAATTTATTGTTACGAGATAATTCTTAGAGTTAGAGAGTTTTCTTATTAAGGAGGGATAGGTGGTCCTAAAGTACCCCTAGGCCCAAGCTTCTCTCTTGTTAGTTGTTCAGGTCTTTGGGTTTAGCCTCATTTTGGGTCAAACTTTGGGACTTGTTTATAATATATAGCCGTTCAAAAAAAAGTATCCCAATCCCATATAATGTCATGTCAAAATCATCATCTACTATTGAAGAGGTAGGTCCCAGCAGAGCCCAGTTGGACCCGCAAGACTCACCTTGAAGAGGGACGTCTGCGCAGAAACCAACTGGATCCGCAGGACCAACCATGCTCAGAGACGTGACGTCCTTACGCGCAGTACGCAAGCTAGTCCCGCAGGAAATGCCTCCCGATGGTGAAGGACTCCGCCTGTTCCCGCAGCTTCGGATACAAGCCATCAGGGAAGGCCACCCGCGCAGCAAGGCTACACGCACAAGGCACTTAGCTCTCAATCACTCAGTGTCACCTGAGGGAATGAGCAAAGCCGGGAACAATCCCGCACAAGGGCGGGAGGGGGAATACTCCCGCCCAAATAAGCCAGTCCGTACGATACAGGAAGATCTTCTGTACTGTACCTGACGAGGTATGGGAAAAAGATCTGACTAAAGATACGACAGCTTATTGACCACAGTATGGCGAGCAGCATGCTCCTGTACTGTGTCACTATTAGCCGCTGCCTACTCACCAACTACTGCCATACCACGTGCGTAGCCGGCAGTTGGTGGAAAAGGAATAGTACACAGCAGGCCTGGTCACTATCAGCCGCTGCCTACCCACCAACTACCAGCAGGGCACGTGCGTAGGCCACTGTTGGTGGAACAGGAACACTGTTGCAGCCGGCCACACCTCCTTGGAAACCTACCTTCGGCTATAAATACCACAAATGGTATGATCATCTCATCTCATCTATTATCATCATATATACCTGATATCTGCTCTAGCAATCTCTTAATATACGTTTATATTTAAAGAGCGATCTAGTCTGATTCTCACGCCGGAGGGTGGTCACAAGGAGGAACCCCCCCCCCCTTCTCAGTGACAAGCTCACGGTGTCTGTTTTGCAGGTTATCAGAAGAACCATCTTCTCTGGGTCTAACCCCTCGTGGGAAACATCTATCTAACCCCCAGGTTACCAGTAACCTGCCCGGGGTCCGGTTAGTGTTTCTTCATTGGCGCCATCCGTGGGACAAAGCTAGAACATTTTTCTCCAGTTTTTTCAAACTTCCAAGATGGTTAAAAAACTCCGGTAACCACAACCCCAGCTACCGGGGGGAATACCGGCAACACAGTTTTTACAAACACTACCCCGGCTACCCAAGCCGGGGCAAGTGAAGTAAATTTTACGAACACTACCCCAGTTACCCAAGCTGGGGCAAGTGCAGTAAATAATCGCCCACTGGGATTCACTGATACCAGGTTTGAGAAACGAACAAGACTCCCCCGCCAAACACTCGATGAAGTTAAGGCATGGGCGGAGGCACGTCAGAGGGAATTCCAAGCTGAGTTGGACGAACGCTTGCGTTCCGTCCAACAGGCTGACGAATTCGAAGATTACTTGGATGACTCGGAGGAATCCGACTCCGACGCGAACCCTCGCCATAGGGCAAAAGGGAAGCGTAAGGAAACGGATTCCCAACCGAGAAGGCATTTTGGACAAGCCTTCAAACCAAAAAGCACAGGTGGAAGTCCACGAGACTTCTCCAAAACATTCAGACCAAACGTTGCAAATGCGGGAACATCCAAATTTGCAAGGGACATTGCAGAAGCAATTGCCCCAAAAAGTGCCAAACAAATGTCCAGCATAGGCACATATGATGGTATATCTGATCCAGACGATCATTTGAACATATTCATAGCAGGGGCAACCGTCAGTAGTTGGACGGAACCCACATGGTGTTACATGTTCCAAATGACACTGGTCGGGGCTGCTAGAGCGTGGTTCGATCGTCTACCGGTCAACCACATCTACGACTGGGCTGACTTCCAACAGAAGTTTAGCCAACACTTCAGCCAGCAAAGAAAGTATACCGAGGAGAAATGGACAATCCTCAAGTGCATTCGAGAAAAAGATGAATCTTTGCTAGATTTCATCACTCGCTTCAACTCGAAGAAGCTAAGTCTGGGTAACATTAGCGAAGATCTTGTTCGCGCTGCTTTTATTCAGGGCGCGAACGACCCAGAGCTCATCCGCACCTTAACAGGTAAAGATGGCATGCCATCCACATGGGATGCCATCATGACAGCAGCAAAACGCTTTGCGGAAACGGAGAAGCAACTGGGTAGAGATCTCCCACAGAGCACAAACCTCTACACCCAGAAAACAAGAGAAGACAACGTCCTTACCGCCCGATTAAACAAAAAGCGAAAGCTAGGCATTTGGCAGTCGAGGGTAAAATTTGACACCTCATCCGGCTTGCAACATCGGTTGGGCGGAAGGGATAATGTACATACAAACAAGAACTCCAGATGGACGCCGCTCACCAAAAGCGTCACCGAGATATTCGCCACCGAGGAGCTCCCATGGCCAAAGCCTCAAATAATCCGACATCGTCACAATGCTGATCGGAGTAAATACTGTGACTTTCACAGGACAAAAGGCCACAACACCGAAGAATGCATAGACGTAAAGGACATGGTCGAAGCATTTGTCAGAGATGGGACGCTCGCGCACCTCGTGGCGCAATGAACGCTGAGCAGGCTGATGCGTGTAGAACCCCAGCTGGGGAAAACACGAATAAAATTCCAGCTTCAATATGGAGACTACATGCTGCGTAAAGAACGAGATCCCGAACCAGGTGCGTATCGGCTCGATGGCACTCCCATCCCAACATGGAAGGGAGCTCAATTACACAGTTTGCATGTAAATCAATTCCAAATATGTAAAGAAAATGCCAAGAGCCACTTCTAATGGAAATGATTCTCCTTAAAACATCGACGCTGATGATTTTACATTTATACTTTTATGAACTATCAACACTAATGCCGGTTTTCACCGCATACATAAGTGTGAAAGTCGTTGCGTGGGGAAGGCGGCAAAACCCGCATAAACCCAAAAAACGAAAAACCTACACGCAGGTCAGATGGTAAAGTTTAGCCATCCTACTACGTGCAAGTGACGGTCCTACCCGCACAATCACGGAAGAGGAAGCAAAACTTCACACCTATCTACCACGTTCAAAGGTTAACTTATCCTCAAAAGATGAGGAAAACCTACACGCAGGTCAGATGGTAAAGTTTAGCCATCCTACTACGTGCAAGTGACGGTCCTACCCGCACAATCACGGAAGAGGAAGCAAAACTTCACACCTATCTACCACGTTCAAAGGTTAACTTATCCTCAAAAGATGAGGAAAACCTACACGCAGGTCAGATGGTAAAGTTTAGCCATCCTACTACGTGCAAGTGACGGTCCTACCCGCACAATCACGGAAGAGGAAGCAAAACTTCACACCTATCTACCACGTTCAAAGGTTAACTTATCCTCAAAAGATGAGGAAAACCTACACGCAGGTCAGATGGTAAAGTTTAGCCATCCTACTACGTGCAAGTGACGGTCCTACCCGCACAATCACGGAAGAGGAAGCAAACTTCACACCTATCTACCACGTTCAAAGGTTAACTTATCCTCAAAAGATGAGGAAAACCTACACGCAGGTCAAATGGTAAAGTTTAGCCATCCTACTACGTGCAAGTGACGGTCCTACCCGCACAATCACGGAAGAGGAAGCAAAACTTCACACCTATCTACCACGTTCAAAGGTTAACTTATTCTAAACACTTGGAAAATTGCTAATTTAACTAAAGTATGCAAGTCATACAACGTTTACAAAGCAAGGAACCCAACGAAAGTAGCGGTCTTACCCGCAAAAAGATTTATATTTCACAATGATTCATTACAAGAATGGCCGGGTAACTACCCGCCTACAAGAAAATAAATCTATACAAGATAAATCTATCCTAGCAGTGGGAAGGGATCTTCAGGATCAGGCTTCAGGGCCACTTCCACTTGGACCAGCACCATCAGTAGAGCGTGGCAGTTCAAGGAAAGCCTTAAGGATAGCTAGCCCATCATCAGCAGCAGCAACTTCATTCACCTTCTCCACCACCGGATGCGGGAAGGCGGCGTACTGATTCACTGCTTGGTCGTAAATAGCTTCAGTATCAACGTTGTACAAAGGGAAGTTGGAAGGCGGGATGCCTTTCTCAACGAACCCTAGACCAAGCAGGAAGCCGACCTTTTCCCCATCCTCGTGAGAAGCGTTGAGGGCTGCGCTCATAGCATCATCGTAAGAGGTCTCAGCAAAGACCCGATGCACAACCTACAAAAGAAAATATACAAGTGTCAAAACCTTTTCTATTTACAAAGAAAAGCGTAAAAAGATTACCTGAGACAACGCTTCTCGCAGAAGCCATTCCTTGGCAACCAGAGCTTCTTGAAGGGCAGCTTGAGCTTCGTTACGGGCGCGATCGGCTTCACTCTTGTTGAGGTTGGCAAGCAACACTTCTTTAGCCGCAGCCTCTTCGACGCCCTTTAGCTTACGCTCAGTATGGTCAAGCACCCCCCTCTGGTCCAAGATTTCCTGGAGCTTTTTGGCATCTTCCATCGCCAAGGCATCATGAGCCTGCTGGAGAGCCTCTAATTTGGCTTTAAGCTCTTCATTCTCCACGCGTAGAGGCTCAGCAACAGCTTCAGCCTTGGTGGCCCTCTCGGTTGCGTTCCTCGCAGTCTCCTTAGCCAGCCGAAGCTGTTCATTAACAACTTGGGCAGCCTTGGAACGGGCCTCGAGTCGTGCCTGAACTTCAACCTCGAGGGCCTTGAAGGCCTTCTCCTTTTCCGCAGCTACGGCGGAAAGCCTTTGGTTCTCCTCCCGGATAGCCCGCGCCTGAGCCACTTCTTTAAGGCGAGCTGCTTTTAACTTGTCGTTTTCACGACAAAGCAGCTCGACGTGCGGCTGCATCCGAGCCAGGAGAACCCGAAGCTCATTGGTTAGCCTACCCTCCTGGTAGCTAGCCATGGCTTCCCCCAACGCACCACTAGGAGCAGCGTGACGAGCCCATTCCACGCACTCCACAGGGGTGCGAAGGGTTGTTCCTCGGCGAATGTTCCATCGTGGAACATACACTTCATTGGAATCCGACACTGCAAAAAACATAAAGCAGTTAGGAAAAGACGATAAGAAAAAATATGAAAAGGGCCGAAAGAACCCTACGCACCTGTAGGGTCAATTACAGGCCGATAGCCGCCGAACCCATCACCTGAACCCAACGGAAATCCATCCAAGAGGTCAGGCAGATGGGAAGGTGGCAGAGATTGGCGAGAAGCCCCGTGCGTACCTGATGGATCGGCCGTCGTTGCCGATGGCGGGGGCATCGTAGCAGCCGCCGCGGTCGCTGCCGCGGAATCCGCAGCAATAGTAACCGCCGGCTCAGTGAAAGATGCTGTAAAAATCGCACTCACTGCCGGCGGTGACGTCATCTCAGCTGGAACAGTCGGCTCAAAGGAGTGAGCAACTGAACCAGCGGAAGCAGGCGCAGGCGCCTGGGTCGACGCCTCAGGTAGGCTGACCAAGCCTACCGTCATTGGTGGGGAGGTACTACTCTGCACTCCACCCTGGAATGCGTCAACATCCACGCCTGCGTAAAGAAGATAAGTGTTAACGATATCAAACTATGAAGATAAAAGTTAAAGATAATGTACTTACGGGTTTTCTTGAGCTTGAAAGTACGGACGGGCGGGGATGAACCCGATGGAGCCGGCCTCTTCGCGCCGGTTACCGATGTCATCCTTGGCTCTCCGGAGGTGACAGTCGTCGCAGCCTCCGGAGCGGCGGTCTTATCACCACCGGGATTCCCCGCCACCTCTTCGCTCTCGGTCTCGGAATCAGACCGAGGCGCCGTATCGGCAGTGGAGGCCACCTTCTCCTTCCCCTTCGCGCCGGCGGCCTTCTTCTTCCGCACCAACGGAGGACCATCTGCGGATTCCTCATCAGAACATACGATTAAAGGAATTCCAGCAGAGGTTTCAACATTGAGGGGTCGAGGGTCGAAGAGCGCCTTACCTGGCCGACGAGCGCTAAGGATCTCATGGCCTTGCGGATAGACCTCCACGAACCGATCCGCCGTTTGTTCTAGGATAGGCAACTCGTTCTCGTCTAGAGCGCGAGTACCCATCCGAGCGGGACCGTCAGCCTCCCGCGGGTTCAGGAGCGACTGCAAGTCGTTCCCCTCTGAAATAAACAGGGAAAAAGTTAGAAGAAATTCTAAATCAACAAAAAGAAAGAAAGCATACCGTAAGGAACAGAGTTCGAACCGTATTCGAGGACGATTGGGATCTTATGCGCATCCGCAGCCTTCCACACCCGGCTCATCCCCAGCATCACCATCCCGGACTCCGCAAACCGGTAAACCGGAGATTGGACCCGAGATATCTTCGCAAACCATTCCGCCTCCTGGTAGTTGGAGGCGTGAAGGCTGGGAAGTGCTTGCCCATTCTTGAATTTCATGGCAATGGGGATGGCGCGAGCGGATATGAAGAAGAACTCCCGCTTCCACGAGCGAAGACTGCGCTCGGTCGCGCAGATCTTTAAACCCTTGATTCGGGTTGTCAGGGTATACCACCCCTGGATGCACCTCCATGTGTAGAAGGTCATCAGGCGGTCAACATAGGGCTCAACGCCCAAAATCCGGCACACCCACTCGAAGTGGCGAATCTTGGCGATCGCCATGGGGTGCAACTCGGTCAAATGAACACCGTGCCTCTCAAGGACACGGTAAACAAACTTTGTCAATGGGAACCTAAGATTCCCATAGACAAAGAATGCAGCATATACCCCGATCTTGCCTCTGGGGGCATCGTACACCGTCTGGTGGGGTTCAGGAAACTCAGGCTCGAGAGACTCGAGCATGAACTTCCTGACGACGTACCAATACAGATCGCCAGGCAGAGCACACTGGCACTCGCCAGCAGTACTCTTGTCATCGACTGCAGATTCGAGATCACGAGACATCTTGTAAAAGAAGAAAACGATTTCGGGAGAATGCTTGCCTGAAAAGGTGAGTATTCGCCGGAAATCGCAAAGAAGATGAAGAGAAGAGTGAAAGTGTGGATTACAAAGAGCCCTCTACCCCTTTATATACTAATCGCAATTAATGCGATGAAATTAATGCGGAAGAGAGAGAAAACGAGGGTGCAATGAAACTATGACACGTGGCAAAAAGCAAGCTGGCAACAGCTGTTGACAGGACGCATACCATTAATTTCGCGGCCACGCGCCCGAAAAATCGCGCCCACACGCCTGAAAAAGCGTCTGGAATGACCATGTACTGTCACGTCACCATAACTTCCTGCACGATCTGACACAGTCAGAAGAAACCGTCGCACGACGTTTCAGAGTTTTGGACTGTTCTTTCCACCAACTCTTCGAATTTCAAAATTCAAAGATTAAAAAGTAAGCGGGAAAATACCCCTTACCTTGGCAAACAAGTAACCGTAAGACGGATGCGGGTACAGTGTTAAGGCAAAACCCTTCACATACCTAGCACCCGCAGGGAATTGAAGCCAAGAAAACCTTGGCGAACAAGTAACCGTAAGACGGCTGCGGGTACAGTGTTAAGGCAAAACCCTTCACATACCTAGCACCCGCAGGGAATTGAAGCCAAGAAAACCTTGGCGAACAAGTAACCGTAAGACGGCTGCGGGTACAGTGTTAAGGCAAAACCCTTCACATACCTAGCACCCGCAGGGAATTGAAGCCAAGTAAACCTTGGCAAACAAGTAACCGTAAGACGGATGCGGGTACAGTGTTAAGGCAAAACCCTTCACATACCTAGAACCCGCAGGGAATTGAAGCCAAGTAAACCTTGGCAAACAAGTATCCGTAAGACGGATGCGGGTACAGTGTTAAGGCAAAACCCTTCACATACCTAGCACCCGCAGGGAATTGAAGCCAAGTAAACCTTGGCAAACAAGTAACCGTAAGACGGATGCGGGTACAGTGTTAAGGCAAAACCCTTCACATACCTAGCACCCGCAGGGAATTGAAGCCAAGTATACCTCGGCAACCAAGTAACCGTAAGACGGCTGCGGGTACAGTGTAAAGGCAAAACCCTTCACATACCTAGCACCCGCAGGGAATTGACGCCAGGAATACTTTGAAGTAAAGTAACCGTAAGACGAGCGCAGGTACAGTATTAAGGCAAAACCCTTCACATACCTAGCGCTCCGCTGGGAATTGAAACCAAGAAGGATCTTCTAGGCAATGCTTGCGGAAACGGAAATAACATCCCCGCATAGCGGGAACATCGAGAACTACGTTGTTTGAAGCTCCAGGATGGAATTGGTGGTTTTAACATAATTGATCACTATGTTCAAAACTGCCAAAACCTCATGGAGAATCCACACAAGTGGGACTCAACGCTCCTGACTTGCGAGGAGGTTACAGACCTACCCGCATCATACCCAAAGACCAAGCAGGAAACTCGGGAATTTCTGCAAGTGACAAGGACTTCCGCGGGAGGAATCCCCATGGAAAACCTTAAAAAACCCCTTTTCAAAACCCTCTGCTTAAGTCCAAAAGTTCACCTCACTTTATTAAACACTCATGAGAAGAACATTGGACTGGGGGGACTTGAAGAGGTAGGTCCCAGCAGAGCCCAGTTGGACCCGCAAGACTCACCTTGAAGAGGGACGTCTGCGCAGAAACCAACTGGATCCGCAGGACCAACCATGCTTAGAGACGTGACGTCCTTACGCGCAGTACGCAAGCTGGTCCCGCAGGAAATGCCTCCCGATGGTGAAGGACTCCGCCTGTTCCCGCAGCTTCGGATACAAGCCATCAGGGAAGGCCACCCGCGCAGCAAGGCTACACGCACAAGGCACTTAGCTCTCAATCACTCAGTGTCACCTGAGGGAATGAGCAAAGCCGGGAACAATCCCGCACAAGGGCGGGAGGGGGAATACTCCCGCCCAAATAAGCCAGTCCGTACGATACAGGAAGATCTTCTGTACTGTACCTGACGAGGTATGGGAAAAAGATCTGACTAAAGATACGACAGCTTATTGACCACAGTATGGCGAGCAGCATGCTCCTGTACTGTGTCACTATTAGCCGCTGCCTACTCACCAACTACTGCCATACCACGTGCGTAGCCGGCAGTTGGTGGAAAAGGAATAGTACACAGCAGGCCTGGTCACTATCAGCCGCTGCCTACCCACCAACTACCAGCAGGGCACGTGCGTAGGCCACTGTTGGTGGAACAGGAACACTGTTGCAGCCGGCCACACCTCCTTGGAAACCTACCTTCGGCTATAAATACCACAAATGGTATGATCATCTCATCTCATCTATTATCATCATATATACCTGATATCTGCTCTAGCAATCTCTTAATATACGTTTATATTTAAAGAGCAATCTAGTCTGATTCTCACGCCGGAGGGTGGTCACAAGGAGGAACCCCCCCCCCCCTTTCTCAGTGACAAGCTCACGGTGTCTGTTTTGCAGGTTATCAGAAGAACCATCTTCTCTGGGTCTAACCCCTCGTGGGAAACATCTATCTAACCCCCAGGTTACCAGTAACCTGCCCGGGGTCCGGTTAGTGTTTCTTCAACTATCATAAAAACACTTAAACAATAGACAACACTCTTCTCAATTACCTCATCTTTCTATCCTCTCCACACACACTTGCTCTCTCTATCCTCCTCCTTTCATCCCGTACTAGCTAGTAACCTAATTTCTTCTCTCTCTAACTACCCTTTAAACAAGTGACTGTGGTGCACCTGCATGGGGGTACCCAACCCAATTGAGGGTAGCCGAGGCCCGAGGGCACCCTTCTCCCGTGTGTTTGAGTGCTAGTAGGAATTAGAGTTGGAGTATGATACCAGTTTAGGTTAGTATAAATTAAAGTTTAAGGTCATTGTATTTGTGTGGTTTTTGTTCGTAATAATACTAAAAGATTCGTGTTGAGCTGCCACAAATCCAATTAAGTCCACCACAACTCACCTTAACCAACAATATGCAATCAAAGCAAAAGCCAAAACACTACTTAATTAGTTGTGTCGTCCAAATACATTTTCCTAGACTCGCATGGTTACATGTATGTTTGCTGTGAACCGATCAAGATTAAGTAGTAGTGATATCATCTTCGGAATTGGTTTGATTGCTTCTTGTTTCTATTATAAAATCCAAGATCACAATTACTTAAAAAAGATACCCATTCAAATTCAAAATACGTCCAGAGCATATAATAAGAAATTGGCAGTCAGATATGGTCAGTGTTGTGATTATGATGCATATATGGCAAGTAGGATAATGCCATTTTGGTCCCTTGATTGCGCAGAATACGCTTTGTCCCTATTCTGATAGTGATGTAATTTGAAGGTTTGATGGTACAACTAGTTGATACTGTGGGACACCTGAATATTATTATTAGTACATGCATACAGGTTAAAAGCATTCAGAATCTCAAAACGTTTTTTGGCTTCATGCCAAATCTACAAAACATGATATACAAAAGAAACATTTTGTTAATTTCGCAAATTGAGAAAAGTGTCACTAAGTTTTGTGTATTTGGCCTAACATTGTCATTAAATATGTGCATTCATTGGTTAAAGAGAATCAGAACGATGTAACTCTCTTCTTTGTAGTATAACTGTAGAAATCACAACAAAGGATACGACACATCCACCTATACTCGCGATTGATACACCCCCATGAGCTCTAAGTGTTTCGTATTTGCTATGCTTGATATATTTTCTGCTTGTACATGGTCTCACTAAAATTTATATGCAGAAGATTCAAATATACATTCAATAATGATTATCAAAGCTGAAGTTAAATAAAACGATACATTTTTAATTTGGGGGTATGAGAACTTCATTATGTAACATCTTCTTTACATCATGGTCTAAGAGGTTTTATGGTCAAAGCTGAAGTTAAATAAGACCATACATTTTTAATTTGTGGATATGAGAACTTCATTATTGTAATTACAACTCAAGATTAACTATCATGCTAAGCAAGTGTCAACAGCATTTATGTTGTACATTGTGTTACTGACCAAACACTTTCGCTTGATGTTAAGTTGATATTGCCTACAAATTATTTTAACCTAACTAATTTAGTATTTTAACAAAAACAAAATGGTATTAACTTGGTAGGACGGCAGTGCTTAAATATATATGTTTTACCGAAAGGGTGAAGTTTTGGTGGGAGAAGACCCAAAGTAAAACTTCATGCACTAAACAGCAAAACAAAGTATTGTGCTGCTATTCACACATCACAAGAAGAAACCTAATATAATGTGAGTCCATGTCACGTATAGATCGAAGATTTTCTACTAACCACGTCTTTATTAATAATAATACATGAGTGAAAAGTTGATACGCAAGTGGTGCTTCATGACTGTTAGCCGGAATTGATGATTTGATTGTGCTACTAGGCCGTTTTAAGCATGTGGCGAAGGTGATGCATTGGCTGTTTGTTGATTGGACAAATAGGGCGTTAGTAAATTTTGGCTCAGGAGTTGGTTAAGCCAATGGGCCATGGGCCATAGTTAAGCATATTATGAGTTTACTGTCTGGACTGTTACATTGTGGGCCGATAATTATTATGGTAGGAATACTTCAACATTAACAACAATAGTTGGGCTTGTAAAGAATGGCTTTATTTATGTTTACTTGTTCAATGGGCCGTGTTGTTATGCAAGATGTCATACGGGTATAAGTGGAGTAAAAGTCAGGACGGACAAATGGACAACATATATTGTCTTAGCAAAATCTATTGGGCTTACAAAAATGGGAATAAGTGTGGTCAAGATAGACATGCACAAAAAAACCGGTTCCGGAACCTAACCGGTGGAACCGAACCGGAACCGGTTCCAGTTCCAACCCGGTTGGAACAATACCCGGTTTGGGTATTTTTGTACCCGAAAATCGTACCCGTTTCTCCTATTTGTATGTCAGTACCAGTTCCAACCCGGTTCCTACCCGGTTCTTAATTGGAACCGGTTCGGTTCGTACCCGGAAAAACCGGTTCCGACGGGTTTTTTTTGAAGGGTCAAACAAAAGTCAAACTAGCCGTTTTAATTTAAAAACTAACTATTACAAACATTATTAAAACATAAACGATACTAAACATAACAACTAAAACATAAAAAACAAAGTCCGTCGTTTTAATCCGGGAATACTTATTTTTGGGTTGTAGAGCCGGACGACTCTCCCACTTCCGTTTTTTTAGCTTCCAATCTTCTTTTCTCTCGACAATACTTATTCGTATGTTTTCATAATGTCGAGTTGGACCCTGCTTTAAGAAACTTCGAGCAATATTTGCAACGTGCCAACTCATGTGAGTCGGTCATGAGACACAAATCGTAATAAACCCAAACATCGGGGCATCTTGTTGTTTCGATCACCATAACAACGTCATCATTGGTTGCCATTTGTTGTCGGTTTAAGGTTAATTGTGGTTTGGAGTGTGTTTTATAGTTTTGGAAGTGGTTTAACAAGTAAACAAACAAACCTTGCTATTCATATTAAGAAAATAATCTATTTATAGTTAAAAAACCGGTTCCAACGGTCAAAAACGGCTATATAGCCGTTGGAACCGGTTCCTAACGGCTTTAATTTTTAAATTTCAAAAAAAAAACAGTGGAACCGGTTTTTACGTAAAAACCGGTTCCGGTTCATACCCTACCCGGTTCTTAAAAGTTCGCATATCTGGGCATCGGTTCGGGTCGGGAACCGAACCGGTTCTTGATTGGAACCGGTGCCATTTTACAACCCGGTGTAAAAAAACCGGTTTGGAACCGGTTCGGGTTTTCCATTTGAACCCGATTTGTGCACCTCTAGGTCAAGAGATGCAAATCCTAATCTATTAACAGAACCCGGTACCTGCTTGAGTTAGCGTAAGCGGCTCGTAAGACCAAGGAGTTAGCCACCTTCCGGGTGAGAGGATAGACCCGGAAAAAGAAAGGGATAGAGCTCTGAAATAGCGAACTTAGAGTTGGGGTGGGAACAAAATCTAAGTGTCACAAGAAGGGAAACCGGTTAAATCCAATACCGGTTATTAAAAAACAGTTTTGAAATCGATTGAAATTGTAGGTTAGGAACTGGTTTGGAGTTTCAAATCTGGAACCGCTTTTTTTCTATATAAAGGCTGTATCCCTCATTCTTCATTCAAACACTTTTTTAAATAAAAAATTTATTCAAATGGTATTAACAACTATAAAACAGTTACCTATTGAAACAATATTACTACTTTTAAAACAATTACATAAAAAAACAAAAAGAAAAAAATAACTAAAATTAAAAAAAAAAAAAAAAAAAAAAGCATAAACGTAAAATACAAAAAATAATACATAGTATTCCTACTCGCCGTCTAAGGTAGATGAAGTTTGTATATATGTTTCGCCGAAGTTACCATTTCAAGCATATGCAGACTATATAATATATTGTTTTCAATACAACTCTTTGTTAACAAAATTTACATCGTAATGTTATAAAAATAAAACATGAATGGAAAGCAGCGGTGTCACAAATTCCGGTGTGTTCGCCGGCAATGCTCGCAAGTCATGTTGGTGACACCACTTGATGTGGTTCCAATGGCTAACCGTTGGCCAAAAGAAAGTAGGGAGAAGACAGAGAGAAAAGTAAGATTAATTTACATCCTATAAAAGGAGTAACAAACATGGAACATGAACTATTACGTGGGTCCAATGACATCCCGTGAGTTCGAATTTTTTTTGAAAGGGGGGCCAGGTTACAAGGGGTAATCATAAGGGGGCTAGAAAAAAAAAATTTTCAAAAGAGGGGTTACCTCCCTTTCTAATGGCGGGTAGTTTTATATGTAATAGGGGTGTCAGGTGGTGACAGGGTACGAGGTTCTCCCCTCTCTTAGAAATGGCGGTGAGTTTGAAAAAGTGATCTCCCCTCCATTGGCAATAGCGTGGACTGCAAAATGATACTCCCCTCCCTTTGTAATGACGGGGAGTCTGAAAAAGGTATCTCCTCTCCATTTGTAACGGAGGGGAGTCTGAAAAGGATGATATATCTTTCAAACGTTGGGAACATGCAAGTTATTGAATACAATTCTGTATTTATTCACGAGATATCTACCAACCTACTTAAATTTTTTCATATTACATACACCTAACAAAATTACTCCTCCATCCAACATGCTTCGGCCTATATATATATGCGCTTTGGCCATACCATCACAACCATCCTGCAATTTGTTTTTTCCCTGCCTCTTTGTTTTTTCCCCGTCCAAAGCCAGCAACCTACATGCAACATACCTAACACACACTATATAATCACATAATATTTTTACTTTTATCTCATAACCACCAAATTCAAACAAAACAAAAAATGTTTTCTCCGTTTTTTGTTCAGCTATATTGGGGTGGTGAGGTATCATACGAAAACGGAATATTTCGTGTGATAATTATACTAGAAACATTACCGTTATTATTCAACAAAAACTTTCATACGTTGAATTTTTGGATTTGATTTATCTCCATCTTAAAGTTCAAAAAGAATTTTACAGTTTAACATTGAAGTTATCTTACACTCATCTAGGCCATTCTCAATCATCCGACATATGTTCCCAACGTTTGAAAGATATATCATCCTTTTCAGACTCCCATCCGTTACAAATGGAGGGGATATACCTTTTTCAGACTCCCCGCCATTACAAAGGGAGGGGAGTATTATTTTGCAGTCCACGCCATTGCCAATGGAGGGGAGACCACTTTTTCAAACTCACCGTCATTTCTAAGAGAGGGGAGAACCTCGTACCCTGTCACCACCTGACACCCCTATTACATATAAAACTACCAGCCATTAGAAAGGGAGGTAACCCCTCTTTTGAAAAAAAAAAATTTTTCCAGCCCCCCCTATGATTACCCCTTGTAATCTGGCCCCCCTTTCAAAAAAAATTCCGTGAGTTCGCTTATTTTAGTGAAATGAAAAAAACAACCTAATAGAAATAAAATGCTTAATAATAATGAAGTGCATGAATTCAATTGCCAACTCTCACAACTCTCACGAGTGCATGCACTCCTCGACTCCTTGTTCACCTGCTACGATCGAGTACACATCACCCCTTTCGGGTGCTTGTATACCCGATGGTCTAAGAGGTTTTATCGGTCAGCAACCAACCAACCGTTGAGGAATTTTATGAGAAAGAGCCATAGATTTGTGTTCTCTGAGGTATTCGACGCTCGATCAATTGTCGCGAGAAGATATTCGAAGCTCTTATCATTTTAAAGTCAACTTAAAAGAAATCAGAATTCACAACAAAAATAACATTAATTATTTTCGTAAGGTACTCGTAATGTGAAAGATAATTCCACAAGGACTACATTTAAGTCAATGAATAAAGTGACCGTTTTGGTAACTGGCTAACAACCCGCGAGTAATATATAAGCCCATACAATTCTCATATCATGGATAGCTCTGATTCAAACCCTTGGATCGAATATATCAATTGAGATTATATCCATCAACAAATTCAAATGAGGACCGATCAAGATTCCGGTGGCTTCTTGCCACCCACCACCACCACCACCACCGTATTTACAAACCAACTCCACCGCCAACCATCTACATCCTCCAGTACCGGATTCATCACTTTACCACTCCCCAAAACCACCCAAGAATCAGAGCTCACCGCCGCTATTGATCGTGCCATTATCAAGATTCAACATGCAGTAGCGGCCGCCACTAAACCCACCACCGTTGATAACCACAACCCAATTCGCCGAACTAAATCAGACACCAGTGGTCAACAACACCCAACAAGAAGAAACCCACATCGCCGGACCACAAGAAGACGAAAGGTGTGGCCGCCCGCAAGTTCAAGAAACATGCTTCCGGAGTTATCGAATCAAGAAGAAGGTCTCAAAGTTAAGGTTGGTTACTCTTAAGTTCTTGAATTTATATCAATATCTTTCTTTTTTGAAGTTTATGTTTTGTTTATTAAAATATGACGGGTTAATTATTTTTTACATGCATGCAGAGATTGAGGCAAACGGAAGAAGTGGTTAGTGAGATCGAACAAAGGTTTCGGGATCTTAGACGTGAATCTGAAGATGAAGATGAACAAGAAAATGTTGGAGATGACAAGCCCTCTAAGGTAAAATCTAATATGTTTTACAGTATTTTTGTTAAATAATTAATTAATGGTTTTTGTAGTTTTCATTGATTAATACCTACTAGAAAATATTTAATGCATGGAATATATTCATGAAATTTACATAAATAAAGTAATTACTAGGTTATTGACTCGTGTACGACACGGGCGAAAATATAGAAATCGTCAAGTACATACATATACAAATTTAAACAATAAGATATTTTTGAATGTGTTTTTTGAGACGGCAACATGATTAAGAGAAGAGAAGAGACCTCTTTTATAACATGCATCTTGAAACGTGACACAAACATCACTATCAACCGTACGAATATTTTCAAAGCATATAGTGTCTTTCACCTTGTTTAAAAGAAATTTTAAACAGCAGGCTTCATTAAAAAATGAGGAATAACAAAAACTCTTCCAATAATTATAGAAATCAAAGGTCCATTTAAGATACATATGTTGCATATTTGATGAAAATCGAAATTATGAAATGATAATAATGGATGAACGGAAGAGTTACGTGTTAAGAATTTTATTAAGTTACAGAACCTTAAAAGAAGAATAATACTAATGATTTAACATTTTTATATTTTACCTTTTTAATATAATCGAGGAGTGGTATAAATTTATAATATGTAATATGGTTGAAAGTTCAAAATTTTCTCTAAATAACCAATTAACTTGTATTATTAAATGCACATAATAAACTATTAAAAGTTAAAAGAATCATACAAAATGGTCATAAATATTCAATTTTATTTTTTATTTATTAAATTAGAAGGAAATTATGAGAATGATTGTTATATATGGAAATAAGTATTTAAACCAATAGAAATAGGAGAAACCATATTTCTTTAATATATATATATATATATATATATATATATATATATAATTTCACTTATTTTTGGTTAATTGCTCAAAAGTTATATGAACTCAATTACTCTAAAGTTTGTAATTTTTCCAATAAAATTCCACAAGTTAAAATGAATGATTCACACATACAAAGTTTACACCAAATAGCAGGTTATATGGTTAGAATTCTAGTTTACTTTTCTTGTTTACATTTAAGTTAATATATACCTGTGTGTACGTGTTGAAAATGCTAATCAATACATTAATTCCTAAGGATTTGTTCATGTGTTAATTTCACAGCCAACCTTGGAGCCCGACAAAGGTGGAGAAGAATGTGTAGGTTTCAAAAGACTTACTATTGAAGATGAAGAGGAATGTGTTGGCTTCAATCGACTTGATGATGGAGCCTTAAGAATCAAGATGCGTTGCTCATGTCATAAACACTTTGAGATTTTGCATAATCATATTGGGTGCTTCTACCAACATATAGCGCGCCTAAAGTGAAATGGTTGATAACGGTTGGTGGTCAAGTAGTTAATTAGTATTCTGATAGATGATGTTTTCCTTGTAAACTACATAATTTTTTTCTTGTTTCACTCATGATTTGCTAAGTTGACCGAGGCTGTATCAATAACTAATTCGTATTTGAGTTGATTTTGTTTGGGTTTAGAGTGTTACATTAGACTTAGATTAGATGTTGATGCACCAAAATTTTTATAAATAAAAATTTAGATTTCCATTCAAATCAATCGTTAATGGTGATTAAATTATTAATGGTAGTATCCTTGCAAGGTTTGATGGATTTTATGGTGGAATGAAATTGCTGTAAATAAGGGGGGAAAAAACAAATTCGGTAACGGTAGTCATAACACAATTTCTCATAAATTTCAATTCTATGTCAAATTGGCCAAAATTAAATCAAAGCTTAATTTACTCTTTTGCACCCCAATCTTATGGATTAATTTTCTCTTGTAGATTGCTTTAGGTCCACACGCATTTTAATGTCTCTACTTTTACTTTATTTGAAAAGACCGGCCCAAATGTGGGCAAATAACTTTTATCTAAATAGAAATTTCATGTGCTAATAATTTGGACTTTAACAAAAGGGTTGTGTACTTTCAATTCTAACCTCAACGGCTCAACCAACTACTTTTGACTTTTTATTCTTAAAACTAAAAAAAAATAATTAAAATTAGTATCAACACAATTTAAGGGTGTTTTTAGGATGCTTATTTAAGTGAAAAAAGAACTTTTTGTTAAAAGAACTTATTAAATTATGAATTTTTTAAAATAAGTGTTTCAAAAAATGTTTGGATTAGCATATGTGTTGGGAAAAAACAAAATGACTAAAAAAACACTCTTTTCTTTTAATGAGTGTAATGGGTTTTGAGAGTTAGAGGGGTGTAATAGGTAAATCAAATTCATTAAGTTAATAAGTTATATACTCCTAATTTTTCAAAACCCCTTTATTTTGTTTTTTTCATAAGTTAAAATCTATAAAGCCTTATGGTTGTCAAACACCGTTTACACCTTATTAACTTTTAAAAAAGTCTATAAGAAATCCCAAACATCCCCTAAATAAGAATTCCTGCTTATTATTTAGGACGATTGGACGAATACCATGTAAAAACTCTAAACAAATTTTATGTTTTTTTTTTCCGAAAATTTGGTCAACAAACTTTTTAAATGTTAAAGTCGCTCTAAATATTATTATTTTTTTTTATAAAATTGTGAGCTTTTATCCTTAGTTTTTTTAAATTAAACAGTTTTGATGTATTACTTCAAAATTTTAAACTTTTTTTCTTCACAATTTTGTTAAATTTTAACATGTTAAAAGACTTTAATATTATATAAAATTAAAGTCTTTGAGTAACAAATATGTTAAAAGATTTGGCTGTCATCAACTAACTCATTAATTTGAACTGTTACTTGCCAATAATCTACAGTTTGAACTTTGAATTGTGTATATCTAATTTTTCAAGAATAAAAAACTCCAAATCCATACATCAAATTTAAGAAATATTAAAAAGTTTTTTAATATTCTTTAAAATATTGAAGTTCATTTTGGTCCGACAAAAACTCCACTTGCATTCCTTATCTACTCGAGGTGATTGGTGACTCTAGAATCATAAAATCATCCTCCCCAAGTTTCCTAAACGTACAGTGAACCATCTCACAAGCATAAAGTTAACTCTTTGAATCTTCTTTTAGAAAGTTCAATGTCGCACTTTTAATATTTCCTAATTCTTTAAGCAATAAGTTCTTCAACATAATTCCACTAACCAATTGTTTAACCAAAACTATATCTTGATGTAGACGTGAAAAAATTATTCTCATCACCTTCAACAGCACATTTAATCCTATCTTTTTTGGATTTACTTGTTCAACCGACGAATGCCAATAACAAGATTCGTTTTTTATCAGTATTATATTCTTACTACAACTTTTCAACGTTGAAGTTTACGAATATTATCCAAATAGATGAGATGACATTTATTAGAATCAGCCATAACCTTTCCTTTTGAGCATCACCTTGTGGCCCTTAATCGTTGGTCATATCAAGCGTGTCCATTTGCAACTGCACCAGTAAGGCAGTAAAAAAATGCTCACCAGCAATTGTTTCCATGAGTCCCACATTAATAATGTGCCTCCCTGTGATCAAACGAACTCCCAAACTGGAAGTCTAAAAAACATTACCTGTATTACAACATGATTTGACATGTTACACCCTGCTATATATATGTACTTTTTAACTAATTTTTTTTTAAATAAAGCATAAATCAGTTCCTAGCAACACACAATCTTCACAAGAGTGATCATAGGTTTTAAATATGATTATTAAGTGAGAGTGTGAATCAAACTGCCAACAACTGTTTTTAGCTATTGTAAGCCAAAGTAAAACCGTTGAAATTAAAGTAAACCAAATCTAGCGAAACCATTATTGATAGATGGTTTAGTTTCGCTTGGTTTCACGATTTAAACTTATTGAGCCTTTATTATAGCAAAAAAGGATGTATGAACAAAAATGACCTAATCTAGATTTGGATAGGTTGACAATTTTGTTGAATTCTAAGATATGTACTAGATAAATGGAATACATGTGCTCTAATATTCCCCCAAAGTCGAGGAGGAGATTGATGGGTGTGGAGACTGTCTCAGAAATCATCGAACAGGACTTGCGGTAATCCTTTTAAAAATATATGCAATTTGATGACGCTAAGGCACGTGAAGCACTCGAACCTGACCACATGCGACCTTTTCTCGAACGAAATGAACATTTCAATATACTTGGTTCGTTGGTGCAGAACGGGATTGTTGGAAAGATATATCGCATTGACGTTGTCATAATAAACCAGAGTGGCATTAGTTGGCGGGTGTTTTTGCTCCAGTAACAAGTTTCAAAGCCAACAACTTTCTTGAAACGACATTAAGTACCCCACAATACTTATCAAAACGCTTGCATAATCATTGCCATTCTCATTGATATCAAGCGCATATATAGCGCAGAGATGACCTAATCTATATTTGGATAGGATTACAATTATGAATTACAAGACATATCCTTTTTAAAAATATATGAAACATATAGTCCAATAATAATGCTCCAACAACAGTCATGCCTACTAAAATGCTAGCAATAGCCAAGCTATATGCATGATGAGATGAAGGCAATTAACTATAACTAAAATAACTAAAAGACCAAACTGTCATTTGATAAGGTTCAAAAATTCCTAAACCGGTCAACAGACAAAAACAAATTAAAAAAAACCAAACCAATAACCCATTTACAAGTTTCAAAATTCAAAACCAAACCATTATTCACACAAGTAGAAAAAAACACAATGATTCAAATAGAGTAGTTCACCATCACCATTCACCACACATTCAATCCATATAAAAAAGCAAGCATTGGGACCAGCCAGCGTATTTGTGGGTTGTCACGACCAGGTTTTAAAAGTCGAAAACAGGACGTGACATACACGAAACAAACTCGCCCCACTCCATTCTCATTTCATTTCCTCTGACAAAAGCTCATCACATTGCATTACTCTCTCACCTTTTATTATTATTATTATTATCATAATATTATTATTTTATTCTTTTCCCAACTCCATTGTCCCCAAATTGTTTTAAAATCCATTCCTAGATTTCCTTCTCCAAAATCCCCAAAAAAAAAAAATGAAAGATTTTCCTTCTTGTTTCGGTGAAAACGGAGTTCAAGTTGCGGATGCATCATGTACAAATGCGTTATCTTTATCAACCACAACCGTCACTAAAGCCTAAAACCTCGTCACTAATGTCTACCAGACCAAAATACTTGGTAAATCAAGATTAATAATCGTGACTTGGAGCAAGAATCTTGTGGGTCATTGCTTTAGTGTCGAAATTGAAGATCTGTCACATAAAAGCCTCTCAAGAATCGATGTTAAGCCTTCAATCTTCTCCAAAAGAAAAGGGTCCAAGAAACTTGAACTTGATTTCGTCACAATTGATTTGTTTTGGGATCTTACTAATGCCCGGTTCGGATCCGGCCCGGAACCGGTGGATGGGTTTTACGTGGGTCTTGTGTTTAAGGAAGAACTTGTTTGTTAATTGGGGATCTGAGGAAAGATATTATGAAGAAGACAAAATGTTGTTCTAATTCAATGAGGTTATTGAAAAGAGAACATGTTTTTGGGAAGAAAGTGTTTGGTACTAAGGTTCAGTTTAAGGATAACGGTCCGATCCATGAAGTTAGGATCGAGTGTGACGTGGGTTAGTGAGAGTGATAGCCCTCGGCTCGTGGTTCGGGTTGACTCGAAGGTAGTGATGCAAGTGCAACATTTGGTGTGGAAGTTTAGGGGGAATTGCACTATTTCAGTTGATGGCTTCCCTGTTGAGGTGTATTGGGATGTGCATAATTGGTTGTTTGGGTCGTCGACCGGGAGTGCGGTTTTCATGTTTCAAACGTGTTCGGGTTTTGAGAAAAGTGGCGCGTTTGGTGGTGATCGGTCGGTTGCGTGGTCGAGTTTGCAGAGTTGGTCTAGTTTTTGTTTGACACTTTATGCTTGGAAGAATGAATAGGTTGACAATTTGATTTTGATTTGTTTCAATCTTTTGTTATGGATTTTGTGTTAAGTTTTATACAACCACATTATATGCAATCTTTGCAATCTTGGTTTCGATTCTATATACTGATTATCTGCATTTTCTTTTGTTAGCATATGAATAGTTTGTTTGTAGCAATATGCACATAATTGATTAGATTTGTTAGTGATTTAGAGCTATAGCTTTCTTTTTTAACTCCTTGAATTTTGCTTATTTATAATGTAAGGGCCCAAGTCGGGATCAGGAAAAGGTTGATAATGTGAAGGAAACTAATCTAGGGGAACACTGTCTCCTATGCGGTTTGAAAAAATGGAAAAGCCTTGCGGCTTTGTGTAGCCGATGTTACTATTTCACAAAGCTATTTAAAAACAAAACAAAAATAGTTTAAATTAATTAGGAGGTGTTTGGGATTACTTATTTAGGCTCCTACTTTTTTCAAAAAAGTTAATAAGTTGTTTGATAAGTCGGAATATTGTGAGTTATAAATTAATAAGTCAGTATATTCTGAATTATTAACTTTTGACTAAAAGTTATAAGAAGGTAAAATAAGGAAACTCAAACCACTTATTAAACCATTACGAGTACCAATCTTTTCAACCATTTTTTACATATATTTTACATGCATTTCTCTCTAAAAACTCGAGAACATGGAATAAGCGGATCTCGATCCTGAGTTGAGTAGCATAATGCCAAGGGCATGGAACTATCAAGAAGAAGTGGCGCCGACAAAGGATTGTGTACATGTTCCCGGAGACCAAGACACCTGAAACCAACAAAGATCTGGTAGTTTTTAGGCGAGTCTTTGATTATTTTGTGCAATTAAGGGGAGCAGTGGATCGTGTTTTCCACCAAATGAAATCGAAGCGAAAGAATATGTTAATAGATATTAACATTCGTCAGCGTATCGATAAAGATATGCTATATTTGATTGTGAAAATCTCAAGTTGTTGGAAGTGGATTTAGTTTTAATATAGTTGTTTTATGTTTTTTCATGTTGTTAAATCTTATTATATCATTGTAATGCATTTTATATTTTATATTTAGTTTTTTTATTATTTAAATTTAATCTTTATTATTATAGAAATGAATTAATAGTATTTAATAAAAAAAAAGTTTGTGGAAGTTAGGACCACACCACTTCTAGAGAAGGAAAATATAAAAATAAAATAAGGTGATGCTTATTTGAATTTTGTTTTAGTTTATACAATAACCTCTTGAAATCATTTATCCAACAATAACTTTTTATTGAACAATATATCTGAGTAAGCCTTTCTAACAGGGGATATTATCCGGTCATACTAATTTTGACATTATAGACTTGACTCACTCATAATCATCATTAATAAAGAAACTCGTCATTACGTGAAAAGCCCCTTTTGAATCAGGTTTCATATATGATACCTTAAAAATCCCAAGTCTTAGCATCACGTTATGTCACTGGACTAGAAGGCTAATTGTGATCAAGGGTAACTGATGACATAATCTAGATAATAGTATAGTATAAATTAGTTTCGAAATTTGATTAGGTACTAAATGATTTAGATAATATTAGAATTTGAATAAAAAATAATTTATTGATACTTTTAAATATACAAACAAAATAGAAGCAAACAACCATATTATTGGTTCTATCATCTTAAACAAGCAACCTTGTTAGCAACACAATAAAAATAATATCACAACATAATTTAATCACCACGGGGGTGTACTATCAACTATGATATCCGGTCAATGTAATGGGATAATGTGTATTAGAACATTCCGTAAACATCAAAGTTTGTGTGAGAATATGGCAAATATAAAAGCAAAATGTTTTTGGCATTTGCGGATGACTGATGATCATTAACTCTTCCGGTGTACGTAAACATCAAGTGTGTGTTTGATAACATTTAGTAATCATGGTACTGTACGACAGCATCCTCATCTTTATAGTTATAGTTATAAAAGAGCATTCTCATCTGATTCTCTATCCCTATCAAGCATTTCCAGCCCGTCCCCCATCCCTATTTCTGTAATTACATAATATAACACCACATCTCTCTCTACAGTTTAATTAAATAATATTTTTTTATACTTTTATCATTACAGTTTTCTCTCTCCACCCTATAATTTACAAAAAATCACTACCTTCTCCCAAATTTACAAAAAATCACTACATTTTCTCTCTCCACCCTATAATTTACACTCACAACCCCACCCTATAATTTATAAATTCACCTCACAAAATTCTAAGGGATCGGTTGAGAATGCTCACTAAAAAACAATGCATTTTTCTCTTCATTTAATTAAATAATATTTTTTTTGTACTTTAATTATTATAGTTTCTCTCTCCACTACATTTTCTCTAAATATACAAAAAATCACTATCTTTTTTCTATTCATCCTGTATTTTACAAACTCTTTCACAAAAATTTAGAAAACCAAATGAAGATGCTCTAACAAAATTACTTTAAAACATCTGTTCATTCCATTCCTACCTCTATAGTCTATAGTCTACCACTTCCCAATAATTTTGGAGAAAATTAAATTCATCCCCCAAATTGCGATTCACTGTTCATGATTTAAGAAACTAATTATATGTTGACACGTAGACACGTGAGATAACTTATAGGAAATAAATATTAAAATGAAAGCACTACAAAGATAGTGCCGGAGAATGGAATGTTGGGGTTTTGAAATGAGTGAGATAAAAAAAATGATTGTTTTTGAAGTAAAAGTACGAGAATGGAGAATAGATCGCGAATATTATATAGATATATATAAAAGGGAGATTTCAATTAAAAACCCCTTTAAGTTTTAAGAACTCAGTGTAACGATTTCTTTTTCGAATTTTTTTTACATATGCGTAATATATGTAAGTTACATACACGTAAAAAAATTACAGAATTTTTTACGCACCGAGTCGACTTTTTACACATGTGTAACGGACGTAAAAGTTAGTGTAACCAGTTACATATTTATTCTCTCTCCTACTTTGATTTTTTTACCAGATTTAATCTCAACCACATATTCCAATCCATTTAATTAAATGTGTGGCCTAGAATTGAGTTCTTAAGTTCTTAAAACTCAACATGGTTCTCAAAATATCCCTCCCATATATATATATATATATATATATATATATATATATATATATATATATATATATATATATATAGGGTAAGGTTAAAATGAAAACTCACTTGAGTTGTGAAAACCCGCTAAAACTCTATATAACATCGTTTTTTTTGTTACATGTAATATATGTTGTAACATTTAATATAAAAATGTTTTGCTATTTTTTTACAATTTTTACTAATTTTTATATATGTTTTCAGGAGAGAGAAAAAGTTATATTTATATTTACATTTTTTATTCACTTTAATTGTAGACCACAAAATTTAAACATTAATTAAAAACATGTGGTTGAGAATGGGTTTCTAGAATTTCACAACTCAAGTGGGCTTTCATTTTATACTTAGCATATATATATTAAAAAACATATGTTAGTTGTCTCACATAATTTATTATTCATGAAAGAAACCAATTAGTTTAGTAAATGTGTCATCTCAATTTTCAAAATAGTTAGTTACAAGTTAATTCACTTTCAACTTTGATTTTAGTGTTTGTTTATGTCTCTCTATATAAATAATGATTTTAATATATTTTTATGTTTTATTTTGTATTATTTCTTTCTATAATTAATATTTGACATATATAATTTACTATTCGTGAAAGAAACCAATTAGTTTATAACATGTATGCATAGCATCTCAATTTTCAAAATAGTTAGTTACAAGTTAATTCACTCTCAACTTTGATTTTAATGTTATATGTCTCTCCATATACATAATGATTTAATACATTTTTTATGTTTTATTTTGTATTATTTCTTTCTATAATTAATATTTGACATATTTTATATTTAAATTTAAATTATTATGTTTCTTAAATTCAGAATAACCATTGCAATGCACTTATTTATATTTATATTTATATTTCATTAGAAGTTTTGTGTGGCACCGATCATGGTTAATATGATATATTTTAACTTTTTTCACAAGTAATGTTATTCTAAATTTCGAATACAAACACGCGTCAATGTTTCTACGTATGATTTGACATAAATTTTATTTAATAACAACCTCACCCAATGAGACACATGGGTCAAATATAATATATATATTTTACTTCATGATAACTTAAGTTTGAATATATACCTATTTATTTTATAACGTTTCGATATAATTTTTATTAAAACCAGACCAATCATAATGTGTGTACAAACTTTAGTAACATTATGTTTTATCAACGTCCAATCACGACGCATAGGTTAGCGTGTATCAACGCTCCTGCTGCAACACGCAGGCCGTGTACTAGTTCTTATTGTTTTGAAGTAAAACTGTTGTACCCTGTGACAACGATATGTCGCAATATGTTGTCCAACGCGGCATCGTTTTCATTTATCGACTATTTAGTGATTATATTATTGTTTATTATATTAGCTTTCGTGATGACTTGTTATCGGAAAAGAATTATGAGGTGTTTTTTCATGGTTTGAAAGTTAATTTGAGAAAGAGCAGTTTGTTCGGTTTAGGTGTACATGTAAACATGGTGTTGCGACCCATGTAAGTGACACCGGCCCAAACGTAGAGTCTCGACCCAAGCGTGTTATCAACAGGCCCATTCGTGATGTCAACTAATCACAGAAAAAGAATAAGATGCAACAATCATATCCCAAATAAAAAGGGATATTATTCTTGGTGTGGGCTGTTTTGGAAAGGATCCCAACACGGGTGGCTATATCGAAACGTGACACACAAGTCACTCAACTTGATGCTCCTTGTGCGGTTTGTGTGAGGAATCGGCTGAACATCTTTTGGTTCTTATGAAATCTAATCTTGATTTCCATAGGTACCAAATTAATGTCGGCCGAAAGAACTTAATAAACTTACCAATTACATTTTGTTTGTTTCAAAAACATATATAACTGTATTAACTAATTACGACTAGCTAGCTTAGATAATAAATACCTTTTCACGTTATTTTCATGCGAAATAATCATCCTCATACTTCGTTATTGGATAAATATCTGTTCACGACTTCATGCTATGATGCAAATGAAAATATCTAAAGAATGACTGGTTTATGTCCATTGACCATTGTCAAACCAAGTGGTGCAGTGGTCTATAGAATATATTCTCTGGCCGCCTAATAGTGACATGCATGCAGCCATTTTATAATACACGCATACAGTCCTCTTCCTTTTATAATTCATCTTCTTCAAACAAACAAAATTGATTTCTTATAAGATGAACATGCATGATGGATTCAAACAGACACTGCATACTGTAATCGAGTACGGGGGTCGTGCAAAAGATCCGGGTTCTTTTTTTTCCCATGCTTGAAATATTTTATCTTTACAGAATTAGGAAAGAAAGTTTCTAAGAATTTAAGGCATTCGCCTATTGGCAGGATACAATAGAGCACAGAAGAGTTCATGTCAATTCTTCAACCTGGTCATCGGAGCAAGCCCGATCTTTCCTCGATAAAAGATTATCAAACTTATCAAAATTAACGTATCTACAAGATTTCAAAAAAGAAAGTTTTAGACTACACCCGCCCGTTCCTCTTCTTCTTCCTCGTATGGCAGCAGAAACTTGTGAAGTTATGAATTACTCTATTCCTAGGAATGCCAAAATAGTTGTAAATGTTTGGGCGATGGGTCGTGACCCTAAACTTTGAGTTATTACCGTTTGGTTCTGGGAGGAGGATATGTCCGGGAATACCATAGGGTATCAAGAGTGTTGAATTTATATCGGCCTCTTTAATTCGTGACTTTGGTTGGAGTCTTCTGAATGGTGATGATCCGTTAAAGCTAGATATGGATGACAATTTCGGGATCGCTTTGAAAAGGAGAACACCTTTAAAGCCTGGTATTTTGAGTTAACTCTAATATTTTTTAAGTCACAATGATCAGTGCTAGCTAGACATACTATACTATTATTATTTAACAATGTACATAAATTCCACATGCTATACAAAACTTTAACACAAGATTGTATTTAACCCAAAACATTAAAACTGGGCAAAGAGTCAAAGAACTGACCTTGCACACTTAGCACACAGTTACCCAAGGTAACCTTCCTTAAGCATTAACACACACGGGTGGGAATTTGGGCACCACAGTCACACTTATGGGCGTGGTGTTCCCTGACGATACCTGCTAGTCACATCAGGCCTGCACAGACGTTGCATACTCGATGGCCTTATGGCGGATAGAATTTAAAACCCTTAATCTTAAACAAAAACTTACGATCTGTTATTAAAAATAAATGATGAAAGTGAAATTTAATTTGGTATGGTGCAAGAAAAAAAAACCATTTTAGTATTTGTTTCATAAATTTAGTATTTTAAATTTGCATTTAATCAGTCGATCATTAAACGTAATAACTTGTCGGCCCAAACGAAGAACAACTCAAGTATACTCAACCAGACCAGTTATGTTGGCAGTTCTAGGTCCGAATATCAGCACAAACATTGTGAAACATACAGGAGGCAAGACATGGAAAATACAATTACTGTTACATTAAATTTGCAGTTTGTTATCACATTAATAATTTATAAGAGTCCCTTTCAACTGTACTAACACCAAATAATCACTGTCATGGGATGATATTCACAACTGAAAAATACCAAATTCATCTCATCTCATCCCGAGACTGTAATCAGCATGCGGATAGTTATGAATGTTGATGCTTCCATAATAGTCAACGCAAGAAAGTCAACACTTTCCTGTTCTTTATGTAGTCATGGTTTCTTCAGTACAAATTAAATGTTTAATCAACACCTACATTAATCAAAACAAACACGATTAAATCAACTTTAAAAAGTTAAATTAGTGCTTATAACACAAATTAAGCAGAGACTAGCTAGCTAGCTTACCGCCTTCACCTTCTTAAAGTTGATCTTTTGTGTCGGCAGAAGTTGACTGGTTGAGGGTCTTGTTAGCATCTTGAGGCTGGCATTGATAATGGATTTTGACTAATTTCATGAATAATAATAGTATAGAATGGTATACAGAGCCTACTATGTATAAATTGTATATTTAATTAAATATGTATCTACATACTAAACACTATTATACATAAAATTATGATAAAAATAACTAATTATATATTATATTATATATAAAAATTATAATTATATATATATGTATGTATGTATAAACTAATTAATAAATAATAAAAGAGCCGAGCCGAGCTTGAGCTTTAGAAATAGAGCTAGAAACGAGCCGAGCTAACGAGCCGAGCTTGGGCTCGACTCAATTAACCCATACTGTTTAGGGATGGCAGGAAACCAGAAACATGCAAGACAGATATGGGATTGATTGTAATAGCTTCACGGGTTTGGAGAAGGTATGGTATTAGGTGATACCAGTCCAATTACCGGAAAATCAATTCCATACCCATTTGCACGCATCGAAACTGTATCTAATATTCTTTAAAAAATATAATAAAGGGTATGTTGAAACTGTTAAAAACTTGAAATTATTGAAAACATGAAATTTGATATTTCAAGTTGGTTTTTGAGGTGAGTTTTATATTGAATATTCTTTAAAAATATATATATAATAAAGAGTATGTTGAAGCTGTTAAAAACTTGAAATTATTGAAAACATAAAATTTGATATTTCAAGTTGGTTTTTGAGGCGATTTTGAGATAGGGTGATGTGAATCTCAACAAATACTTTTTAACCGCATAAGATTGTAAATAAGTAGTACCTCACTAGATACGTGTGCCAATGGATCCTTGGAGCTGGGACCCACATCTGGAACATTGACTTGTCGAACATTAGGATAATAAGATATCCCAGGCATAGGCGGTTGAGATAACATGGGCATGCCTTGACTCGGATGCCCGTATACAGACGGTGAAGGCACTGCGTGTCGTGACCCTTGTGTAGAAGAAAACGGGAACATATGTGGGCCCCCATTCATCTCCATTCCAATTCCATAATTCATTCCCATTCCCATTCCGTAATTCATTCCCATTCCAATATTACCCATGGGGGAGAAATGAGGAGGATGCATTTGTTGCATTCCGGTCTGGAACATCATTGGCGGCATGCATAATCCAGCTCCCATCGACATAATCTACAATGGTTGTAAAAGTAAATCATTAAATAATATAAAGAAAATTAACAGTGTAAGATGAATATTATTAAAATCCAACATTTTTCCTCATTTTTCAACAAAAAGTCGCTCAACGTAATTTTGGCGTATAAAATTCATGTAAAAAAAACACGAAAAGGTCCATCAGGCTAGTTTGTTATCTGAAAATCCCTACACTACTCTCCTATGCATGCACATGTAAAATTATTCAAAATAATAACTCGTTACTCTTTAATGTCACTTTTCATCAAAGTTTGACAAATTTAAGAGGTAAGAAGTCACTATTTTAAATTCTTTTCGCAAGTACATGCGTTCTAGACAAGCGTAGGGACTTTAATATAGCAAAATCGGATTGAGGAACTCTTTTTTTGCTTCCATGTACGAAGACTTTTATATGCCAAAGTATATTAAGAAAGAATGTTAGCTTTTATTAGCCATATAAAGTTTAGAGAAAGTTTGAACATTGTACCTGTACTTGAAGTTGAAGTGTCTTTAAATACTCAATCGCCTCATCAAGCATTGATGCTTTATCCACCTTGAAATTCAAAAACCAAGATTCAGTTTTAAAATGCCTTTAAAAAATATTGGTGATCATTAGAACCCATTACTAGTAAACTCACTAGGCCCCACAAATACCCTGTTAACCAACGGTACTAGGTAAAATGTAATTACATTTTGTACCTTGTTGCAGTTTGGTATGAGTTCTTGTAGTGCACGCATCTTTTCGTTTATTCTATCTCTTCGCCTCTGTCACAACATTAAAAAGCAATTATTGATATTTAAAATGAAACTAATAATTTATACCCGTTTACTTATATTTAGTTTGATTTTGGGATGTGTGTTTGACCAATCAAACGAAAAAATTAACTAAAAGGGAACAAGTCAAGCAGGTAAAACAAGTAGACATTCTAGTTTTAACCATAATTATCACAATAGTTATTTATAGTAAAAATATTGCAATTTAGCAAGAATTATAGGAATTTGCTCACCCTTTCAGACAAGTTATGAACCTCAGCAGCTCGGCTTCGCTTAGAACCTGAACCGCTGCGAGAAGCGCGTGCGGTTTTAGTGCCCAAAGATTCTTCTTCATCATCCTAGTAAAAACACTAATTACAATCAATAAACTAAACAATAAAATAACATAATTTTTTTTTTTTTAAATTGGCTTTCTACATACTTGACTTTGACATTCAAAATCTTCCATATCACACGATCTTCTCTTATAATTTTTGGTCAAATCATTAGACGCTCGGTCAACACTATTACCCGAGCAAACTGAAGAAGCTGCACCAATTGGCTCATTACACTTTACAGTTTCTTTAGCTCCATTCACATCATTGGTTGACTTGTTAAAGTCAACACAAGGTGGTGGCTCATCTACCGGTTTACTTGCTGACGGGTTTGACCCTATTTTGACTACATCCGAACTCGGTTGACCAATTTCTTTTTGAGAATTAACCTTAGCCATAACCTTAGCAGCTGGTCTTGAAAAATGAGAAAAATTCAACACGGGTTTACTTCTAATACGATTATTTCCTATATCTGAAACTCCTGATCTGACCATTGGATCTGAAAATGAAAACAAGTGGCTGGTTCTTGAACCGGTAACCGAACTTGGATCCTTATTAACTTTCTTTTCAATTACATTCAGGTTATTATGCATGGCGGGTTCGTGAGCAGTGACAGCGGATAACTCGGGTAACAGATCGGAGCAATAATCATCAAGTGGATAGTTCAACCAAGGTACTATATCATCATCTTGATTTGATCCAATCACATCCAAAATCCCATCTTTTTCTTGAATTCTTGATGTTTGAAACTGAAAGTTACTTGAAACTGGTGTCTTTTTAGCTTTACTTGACTGACCTTGCATCAAGACCTGACCTTTTTCCCATACTAGCTCTACAAATTCATCGTTCGGTCTGCGATTATCAAAGAATCAAGAAGCCCATGAACACAAAATCAGTAAAGATCACAACTTTATTCAAAACAAGTAAACAAATAAAAATCAAGAAACTTACATGTATGAAATATCAGTTGGTTTTTGTTGGGATGGTTCATTCTTTTCATCAGCAGATGCATACAACTCTGAAAGTGGCATGTTTGGATCAAAATTAGCAAGATTTCTCTCAGTACTCATACACAGATAGCCTTCAAATCTGCAAAGTCATGCTAGCTATGAGATGATGACATTTTTTATTATTTATGCATAATTTTTCTGACAAATATGGATTATTTTATCAGTGTCCATACATGCCTGTATTGACAATTTATATATGATTTCTTCCAATATTGTAATGTCTTTATCTGACAAAATATTATCTGGAGCCGCCATAAATGTATAAACAATAATAATAATCCTAGTATTAACACTTTAACAGTCAAACCAATTCTTTAATGGTGCCCTAAAGCAGAAACTCAATCTAATTAAGGTTCCCTTATTCTAATCATCAGTCATTAGTCAAACATAAGTCAACAGGCCCACAACAAATCCAACCATGAACTATTGAACTATATACTGAAACTGATAACTGTTAGTAATATTAATTAATGAATGAATAAAGAAACCAACCTCAAAAATCCCCAAATAAAGAAAATCTATGTCTTCACAATTTCAGGGGTTGTGATGGAAATGAAGTGATGATCTTGAAGACCCGGTTGTTTTCCGGGTCGGGTTGGGTGTTAATTAATTTCTTTCTTGAAAATGGGGTATTGGAGTTTGTGGAAAATGGAGGAATAACAATAATAAGAATAGTAATAATAAAGAGAAGAGACACAATTAAGTTCCAACAATTGTGTTGCATCCATTCCTTATTTGTAAACCTTTATAAAGTTTCCAAAATTTTATCACAATTTTGTTTTTTTCCTTCTTCGTATTCTTTAGGGTATCTATGTCCGGGCCCACGGCCCGTCCCCAACAGTCGATATATATATGAAAATGCTTACTGGTTTTATCTGGCTTCTGGTTGATGTGAACCGACTTTAGTATTTGAAATCGACAAGGTTCGCCAGTTATCACGCTTCTCCTCCAACTCACCATGAGGTCGTGTAAAGGCGAAAGAACCTCTCATTGGCGATGTAGTTAGGAACATTGTGATTGTTGTATTTAAGTTTGTTTCCATTTGAAAATTTCACGCTTGTCTTTTGTTTCGATGTAATCCAATAAACAATCATATATTATAGAAAAATTTTCTAATGAGCACTAGAAAATGTGGGGGTTTATAAACCTATGGAGAAACCTTTGTGAACGTTTAATTCTTCTAACGAGCATGTTAGAAATATCTAGATGAAAGATAGCGTGAAATTGAATGTTAATGTTTACCGTTCAAAAAGAACGTTAGATCTTAGGAAGATTGTGTTTGTTCATTTTAGGTATATTTTCAGTTAAAAATTTTGTTTTTATATTGTTAATGTTGCTACTCGATGAAAGATGACGTGATATTGAATATTATCGCAGTGCATATAAATCGTAAGTCAAGAAACTCAGTTCACAATAATGCTATATCTTAGGTGCTGTTTGTTTTTTAAGACAAAAACTGTCTGCAATCTGATTTCATGTCTGCAACTGAAGATGTGGTCTGAAGGTCTGCAATCTGAAAATATAATACTGTTTGTTTTATAAATTGGGTATCGTCTGCATAAGCTGAAAATTAGTTATCTATCATACATATCACAGTAGATAGAAGTCATTTAACGTTTGTAGACTAGTAAAATAGTTGGTGGCGGACGGTGGGTGGTGGTGGTGATGGACGGTGATGGTAGTGGGTGGTGGACGGTGTTGGTGGCGGATGGTAGGTGGTGGTGGTGGGTGGTGGTGGCAGACAGTGGGTGGTGGTGGTGATGGACGATGATGGTGGTAGGTGGTCGATGGTGTTGGTGGCGGATGGTAGGTGGTGGTGGTGGGTGGTGGTGGTAGACGGTGGGTGGTGGTAGTAGACGATGGTTGTGGCCGACGGGTGGGTGGTGGTGGTGATGGATGGTGGTGGTGGTGGGTGGTGCTGGTGATGGATGGTGGTGGTGGGTGGTGGATGATGGTGGTGATGGTGGTGGGTGGTGGTGACGGACGGTGGGTGGTGGTAGTGGACGATGGTTGTGGCCGACGGGTGGATGGTGGTGGTGGTGGGTGGCGGTGATGGACGGTGGTGGTGGCAGACAATGGGTGGTGGTGGTGGACGGTGGTAGTGGGTGGTGGTTGTGGCGGACGGTGGGTGGTGGTGGACGGTGGCGGCGCACGATGGGTGGTGGTGGTGTTGGACATTGGGTGTTGGTAGGATGTTAAGAAGTGTGAAGATGTGTGAAGAAGTTAAACAATAGCTTCTTTTTTAAGAACATAAAAGCAGTTTACAGATTTTATTTAAAAAAAAAATAAACAGTTTTCAGAAGCTTATGTCTGCGTGTCCGCAGACATAAGCCTCCTGTAGATGTTTTAAGCAAAAACAAACACCACCTTAGTTGTATTAAAAATTTAAACACTAAATTTTACATGTAGGAAATGTTGTATGTGTGTGCCCCTATTTAATACTCTATTAGTTTTGAATGCATACTGAAGAGGTATGTACCCGCCTCAGCACCGAGCAAGGCGGGTCAACCCACAAGATAAAGACATTATGAAGGCACAAAGCCAAAACCTATGCGCATGGCGCATACAAAACATGCTCAGGCATCATATGCCCAAGCACACATATGCTCGCGCATCACATATGCGCGCGGCGCATCAGCGCGCGGCGCATATCACATGCTCGTGCATATCACATATGCGCATGAAATATCTGCGCGTGAGAATAAAGAGAAGACCTCGCGCATCCTCAGGATTGGCGCATATCACACATGCACATAATCGACCTCGTCCTTATCCAAATCAGGATTAGGGCAACCTAGATTGTGCATGTCAGACAACCTTCCAGAAGGCATCTTTTTAAGGAGTAAGAATATGCTGATGTTGACAGCTGCCAAATGAAAGGTCGACAACTCAGCATGACACAGGTGCTACCACGCGATTACAACCAACGAGAAAGCGCCAGGTGTCCCAGAGGACACGTGGCGCAATGCGATTGGAGGAGGCCAACGAGGTTGAGCCCAATCAGTGGAAACCCTAGCACTATAAATACAGCATCAACTCCACTTTGATGGACACATTCATACTCAATCATTGACAGTTACAGGCAGTGATATCACATTCAATCATATTGAATTACATTCACTCACAGTCAGTTACATACAGAAACACAATCACATAATCATACAGAGTAACATACAGTATTGAGTTATTAAGCAATACTCTCCAAATTCCCTTACTCACACATTATTATCTTCTCCTACACATACTTATTCTCACGCCGGAGGGTTACCCCAAAGAGGACCCCTCTGTCCCTTTCTGAGGGGTAAGTTAACGGCGTTGTTCATTTTGTAGGTGGAAGAACACAGATCCAGAAGAACCATCGGTGAAATAGTACAATCAAAACCCGAGAAAAGTAGATCTGCTACCAGTGAGTAGATCCACGTTTCTTCATTGGCGCCATCCACTGTTACAAACGGCAATCATATCTCATCAGATCATAAAAAAATCAATCACCATGGTTTCTGGCGTTCGTAACGCTGATCAAGCTCTGGAGGATATTGAACGTGAGGGTGTCAATGAGGGACAACAGTTTCTGAGGGTGCCGCGTGATTCTACGCGCACCACCAGTAACCGTCCCTTCATCACAACCCCTCACGGCCAGACTGAAACTCCTCCAGACGATCTCACGTTACAAAATCTTGCCGGCGCGAAACTGAAAGGACCAATTGGTCCAGAAGAAGAAACAAATGATCCGAATGAATGGCTCATAAACGAGCAGCGGCGTTTAATGGAAAAGTACAATGAAATGGTCAAACAGAAAAAGCTAGCCGACCAAACACAAAGGCAAGCGTTTGATAAGCAGACTACAAAAAGGCCGCGCGCGCCGGAAGAAGGACATTCTATTCACACTGCACACACTGAGTTCAGTGATGAAGAAGTGCATAGCATGAGGAAGACGCGAGATACTCATGCAGGAGGCTCACAACTCCGCGCGCCTGTGAACATGGCGCCTGGAGCCAGAGCAGATCTGGATCTACACATGCCGTACAGCCCGCCAGTGAGGGGGCAAGTGGACGTAACCACGCCGTACAGGCCGGCCATCTTAGTGAAGCACTCAAAATTTACTGAGCGCATCGCTAAGGCCCCCATCCAGCACAAGACCAAGATGCCAAGTGGTCTGGGCAAATATGATGGTACAACAGATCCAGATGACTTTTTGCAAGGTTTCTATAACACGGGAAACCTAGAGAGCTGGACGATGCCAACATGGTGTCACATGTTTGCCCGCTGCTTTACGGGCGCGGCGCGGGTCTGGTTCGAGAGCTTGCCGACTGGGCAAATTGATGGGTTCGAGGAACTATTGGAAAAGTTCCAAGCCCACTTCGTACAGCAGCGCAGACACACGCGCGATCCTGATGACATCATGCACTGCGTGCGCAGGAATGATGAAACGATTGAGGACTACATCACTCGTTTCAATCAGGAGTCTCTGGCAATCGGGGGTATAACTGAGCAACTCCTGCGCGTGGCTTTTATACAAGGCGCGCGCAGTGATCAACTCCGCCGAGCTCTCGTAAGCAGAGATGGTATGCCCACCACTTGGGCAAAACTAATGGAAGCATCGCGAGTCTTCGCGAGAAATGAAAAACAGATTGCCCAAGATAGGGCAAGAGAAAGAGCGCATCAGGCTGAATCACCGCGCAGCAAAGAGAAGAGGGCCAAACAGAACTCTGTATGGTCCAGGTTGCAACCAACAAGTTTTTCTTCCGCAGAAAAGCAAACGCAACCAAGCTCACCCCAGCCCCAAAAAGATGTTCGTAATCGCGGGGAGGGTGACAAGAGGGAGGGCGGCAGAGATCCTAGCAGACCTCTGCCAAGAATATGGACTCCCCTCACTAAAACACCTTCACAGGTGTTAATTACTGAGAATGTCCAATTCAAGCCCCCCAAGCAACTACACTACAAGGGACCGCAAAACAGTGGCAAATATTGTGAATTTCACAGGTCCCCGGGCCACAACACCGACGCATGCCATCATTTAAAGGATGCGATCGAGAAGGATGTAAAATCAGGCAGGCTGGCTCACTTGGTGAAAAACCCAAGAATAGAAGATGAGCAACCGGAAGGAGCCTCTGCCAGCAAGAAATACAAAAGAATCTGTGTGGCTGAGGGGGGACGACAAGGGCAGACGTCAAAAAAGAGAAGCGCGCAAATCCACGGAGATTGGCGCGAGCAGCAAGTTATCTTCCCAAGAATCAGGGGAGGCCCTTCAATCAGCAGCCCTCTCGTCATCACCACACACATTGCTCATTACGAAGTGTCAAAGGTCCTGGTGGACACTGGAAGCGAATCTGACATTATGTATGAGCAATGTTTCAGAAAGTTAGACCCGGCGGACCAAGCGCGGCTCGAAATTGTGAACGCACCAATCTGTGGTGTTTCAAATGAAATCATCCATCCCCTAGGTCAAATTCAGTTTGAACTAACTATGGGGGATGATGAGCACAAGCGAGCCGAAGTTGTCAACTTCTTGGTCTTGCCCACCACGTCATGCCACAATATGATCCTGGGTAGGGGAACGATTGCCCAATTTAATGCTATACCGTCGCCAGCGCACGGCGCATTGGGGTTTCCTACACCAACAGGCGTAACATTTGTTTACCGCGATCATTTGTGCGCAGTGACAAGTACGCCGCGGGAAGGGAGAATGAAACTTCCAATGGCGGACAATGCGCCAGAGAAGTGGATTTTAAACCCAAAATTCCCAGAGCAAACGGTCACAATTGGCGCTACCATTTCAGACGAAACGAGATTGAGAATGAAAAGGTTGCTCACAAAATACACGTCGGTCTTCGCGTGGCAACACTCCGATATGACTGGGGTCCCGCGAGACTTGGCGCAACATTCTCTTAACACGTTCAAGTCGGTGGAGCCAATTGCTCAGAAAAAGAGAATCATGGGGGATGAAAAGGCGAAGGCCATGAATGAGCAAGTTGAGGACCTGTTGCGCGCAAACATCATCCGCCCGATCCGATACCAGACGTGGGTAGCCAATCCTGTGATGGTAAAGAAAAGCAACGGGTCATGGAGGATGTGTATTGACTTCAAGGACCTCAACAAAGCATGTCCGAAAGACTGTTACCCCCTCCCAAACATCGACGCAAAGGTGGACTCCGTGGCGCCATTCAAGCTCAAATGTTTCCTGGATGCCTACAAAGGCTATCACCAGATTCAAATGGCACCACAAGACGAAGACAAGACTGCCTTCAGAACCGACAAGGGTGTTTTTTGTTACACAAAAATGCCCTTTGGTTTAAAGAATGCGGGCGCCACTTATCAGAGACTTATGGATTCGGTTTTCAGTGAACAAATCGGAAGAAATCTAGAAGTCTACGTTGATGATTTGGTGATCAAGAGCAGGGAGGAGAGACAAATGCTCAAAGACATCGAGGAAACTCTTCAGCGCTTAACGGAAGTCAACATGAAGCTCAACCCTAGCAAATGTACTTTCGGCGCGGAAGAGGGGAAATTTCTTGGTGTAATGGTCACTAAGGATGGTTTCAAGGTGAACCCTGAAAAGGTGGAAGCCATCCTTGACATGCCTTCACCATCCACCATGAAGGAGGTTCAGAAGCTGAATGGTAGATTGGTGTCAATCAACAGGTTCCTAGCGAACCACGCCAGCAAATCTACTCCATTCGTTAACACTTTGAGGAACTGTTTGAAGAAGAGCCAATTCAAGTGGACGCCTGAGGCTGAGCAAGCTTTCAGTGAGATAAAAGAATGTCTCATAAAGCTGCCCGCGCTCACAGCTCCACTTCCTGGCGAAACCCTTACATTGTACTTGTCAGCTGGAGACCGCGCCATCGGCGCAGTATTATTGGTGGATCGCAAGGGGATCCAAACGCCAATATACTATGTGAGTCGGGTGCTGACAGATCCTGAGACGCGCTATTCCATCATGGAAAAGTTAGTTTTGTCACTAACACACGCATCGCGCAAGCTTCATAGATACTTCAATGGTCATCCTATTGAAGTTCTGACAGGTTACAACATCCAGCAAGTCTTGCGACGCCCCGCGCTCTCCGGAAGGCTGACAAAGTGGGCGCTGGAATTAGGTGAACACACGATCACCTATAAGCCCCGTCCAGCAATAAAGGGTCAAGTTTTAGCGGATTTCATCACGGAAATCCCAGAGGGAAAGATTGAAGAAGCTCAGCGCGAGGTAGACCATCCGCGAGCAAATGATGAAGAAGATGTTTGGAGGCTATTCACTGATGGAGCCTCCAACAGCGAAGGGTCCGGCGCAGGCCTCAAACTGGTGGACCCTGATAATCATGAATATACTTATGCTATTAGGTTGGACTTCAAGAGTACCAACAATGAGGCTGAGTATGAAGCCCTGCTGGCTGGTCTGCGCATTGCGCGCAAGTTTGGAGTTAAAAGGCTAGAGGCACATGTTGATTTTTACTTGGTAGCTGCACAGGTCAATGGCCTTTATGATGCCAAGGAGAACACCATGCCTCTATATCTAGAGCAGGCAAAAAAGCTCGTTGAGCAGTTTGACTTCTTCAAAATCATACACATCTCGCGCAGCGAAAACAAGTCCGCTGACGCGTTGAGTAAGATGGCATCGACTAATTTTGATCACTTTGGCAAAGATGTCAGGGTCGAAGTGATGAGCAACCCGTCAGTGCAAACGCAATCTGTCCTTGTAATTCATACAACCCCTTCATCCTGGATAACTCCAATAATGGAATTCCTGAAGGAGGGGAAGTTACCGGACGATCGCGCACAGGCGAGAAAGATAAGACACAAGGCGCAGAACTATGAACTACTTGATGGTACATTATATCGACGCTCTTATCTTGGACCGCTCATGAAATGCCTGGATGCTGAAGAAGCAAGCTATGTGATTAGGGAGATTCACGAAGGAATCTGCGGAATACACGCTGGCCCGCGCATGGTGGTTGCCAAGGCAATGAGCTCAGGCTACTATTGGCCAGGCATGTACTTGGATGCGCTAAAAGAAATCCAAAAATGCAAGGCATGTCAGAGCTACGCGCCAAACACCATGCGGCCAAAGAAAAACTTGATTCCAGTGACCTTCGCATGGCCTTTCCACAAATGGGCCATTGATATTGTGGGGCCCCTGCCGCAAGCGCAAGGGCGAGTGAAATTTTTGGTAGTGGCGGTAGACTATTTCACAAAATGGGTTGAGGCCAAGCCACTAGCAAAAATCACAGCTGAGGCAATGAAGCAATTTATCTGGAGCCACATCATTTGCCGTTTTGGCCTTCCTATGGAAATTGTGAGCGACAATGGCAAACAATTCACTGACAGGAAGATATCCAGCTGGCTCAAAGAATTGCACATCAACCAAATTTTCACTTCGGTCTACCACCCTCAGGGGAATGGCCAAGTGGAGCGCGCGAATCAAAGTTTGTTAAATGGGCTGAAGAAAAGGTTGGAGGTAGAATCCCATTCTTGGGTCGAAGAGTTACCTAATGTCCTGTGGGCGCACAGGACATTAAGCAAAACTAGCAATGGCGAATCCCCGTTCAGCCTAACCTATGGGACAGAGGCTATGATCCCAGCAGAAATTGGATGCCCATCCCATAGGGTACTCATAATGAGCAAGACTGATAACGAGCGCGAAAGAAGATTGGACCTCAACTTGCTTGAAGGGCGCAGAGAAGCGGCTATCATCAATGAAGCCAAATACAAGAAAAAGCTGGAAAAATATTATAATCAGCGCGTTAAAGAGTGCCACTTCAAGAAAAATGATTTTGTCCTTCGAAACAATGAAGCTAGTCGCGCAATACCCCCAGGAAAAATGTCCCCCAATTGGGAAGGACCTTATCAAATCTCAGAAGAATTGGGGAAAGGCGCGTACACTTTAAAAGATTTGAAGGGAAAAAAGATACCGCGCGCGTGGAACGCAGCACAGCTTAGAAAATGCTTCATGTAAAAATTCAAATATGTAATCAAGGCTTTTAAGCCATCATGAATGATGATTCGCGCTATCTTTCAATATTTGTTCTATTACCTTTGCATACATGTTTCACACTTCCTTTATTAATTTGGAGCAATATGACAACACTATATTGACTTCAAAACAAAATAAAACGAAGTAAAACATACATGCGCGAGCCTTAGCTCAAACGCGTTAACGAGTTTTAACTCTAAAACGTCAGGGCCTTAGCCCAAACCTACGAGCCTTAGCTCAAACACGTTAACGAGTCTTAACTCTAAAAACGTCAGGGCCTTAGCCCAAAACAAAGTGTCTTAGCTCAAAACACTCACAAACATCCATCTTACTTCCCGCGCAGCCTGATCATAAAAATCCCTAAACACAACTAAGGCAAAGTATATGCCAAATCATAGTTGTTAAGGTCTCAGGTCGAGGTCGCGCGCGGAATAATAGTGGATATCTGAGTAACACATGCTGACATGTAATGGCTAAAACTCATAATTCCATGTAAAAAACGCGCGACAACGACGCGCAAAAAAAGGAATAGTGAAAAGTCATCGCGCATGTCAGCATAAACAAGATACTGCGAAACCACTTACAAAATAGGACTATGGTTAAGTAAATAATTTTCTTACAACCTTGTTCTTATTTTAACGTGCAAGCATATCTTATATCTATACAAGCAAACATGAAGAGATGAATGGAAATGCGCAAGATGTGAAAAAGGGAAAACAAATTTCATTCCATAGCATTGAAATTTACAAGTGTGATGAGTAACAAATTACAAGTATAACAAAAAACAAAAAAAAACAAAAAAAATTTAGAAAGATGAAGGGCTTCTCAAGTCTCCACGTCGACGTCAGCCACTTCATCACCCTCATCATCTCCCGCAGCATCTGGCGCGGCCCGCTCCTCATCTCCGAACTGACCATAGTCAAGTTCTTCCTCCTCAATGGAGTCTTCTATCACGACGGTGTCAGGAGCAGATTCTTTCGCCGCGCCAGAGTCGCTGGCAGGGGCAACATCCCCCGCGCCAACATCATCGCCACCAGCCCTCTCGCATTCATCGAGCAACTTCTTTAGCGCGCCGAGGTCGGGCTGGTCAGCAAGCGCAGCTATCTGCAAATCATTAGAAAAGTATTGAGTACAAAACACTTGGAAAATTAATCAAGAAAAACTCATTAAGGTCAAGGTACCTGCATAAGGATAGGGATGGGAGTATTCATATACTTCTCCCCCACCGCGACCATGTCCGCGCAGGCCGCGTCGCTCTTGTAAGGGTATTCGGATGGGTTCTTCTTCAACATGCCATATTCATACCCATCCGTAAACCCTTCAGCTCGACCCACCAAGCGCGCGGCAGCATTGCAGTCCATCACAAGGGCCTGAAACTCGGCAGAATATTTCATCGCCAAAGCGCAACGAGTCATGCCCTGTGACACCAGCCATTGGCGATCCTGCGCGAGGCCAGCAACAGACGTCTCGAGGGCAGGAACCTGGGAGTTTAATAACTCAACAGTTTCCTTGGTCTTTTTTAGTTCCTCTTTATCAGACGCTGCTGCCGCCAAAATTTTTCCTTTCTCCGCCTGCGCAGCATCAAGTGCTTCCTGGCTAGACGCTGCCGTCGCCAAGGCCTCATCTCTATCGGCCTGCGCGGCCGCCAACTCCTTCTTCAGGCGCGCAACCTCACTTTCCAGTGATGATTTCTCAGTGATACTCTGGACGATAGCTTGGTCACGCGCCTCCGCCTGCTGTTCCAAGACACGCACTCTCCGCGCGTACTTGGCAACTTCGGCCTCCGCCACCTGCTGCTTCTCCCGCGCAGCTTGGAGCTCATGCCCGCGCTTAATAAAGGCGGTGTTGGCACTTGCTCGGTTTTCGCTGAGCTCCGCCTGGAGTTTCTCAGCTCGTGCGCGAGCGTCAGAAAGGTTCCAGGCAGCCACCTTAGCCTCTTGCTGGGCTGCCACAAGAGCATCGCGTACTTTAATATAATCACGATGAAGCTCTTGGGAGGCAGCAAAGAAAGCTGACCCAGCAAAAATGTGATCGTTGAGCAAGTCAGCGCGGGTGCGCTCCTCCTGATACCTCCTCTCAGTAGGAGGCACGGCATGAGCCCAGAAGTCCTCGCATACGCCCATGGATTGGAAGGAACTGTCTTCATTAATATTCCATCTCGGGCGGTAAACGTGGTCACCTTCCTGCAAAACACAAGAAATGTTCTAAGTCATAAAACATACTTATATGGAGGTACGCGCAGCGGAGCAACAAATTAAAACATACCTGCGGGGATGAAGCAGAAAAGTCAGCGCCAGCCCCACCAGAAGTCTGCGCTGCGAAGTCTTGTGGCATCGCAGGGCTGGCGCGGTCTCCCAAGGAGTCTTCAGCTTGAGCCCCCTCATCCTCCTCATCTTCTTCAATAGGCCTCTTCTCCTGCGACCTGGAGGGCTCCAAACCAGTCTCGCGGGGAGGGCTGCGTGTAGGAGGAGGCGAGGGAGGTCTCGACGCCGCCAGTTCGGCGCGCAACACGGCTTCCTGCTCCTTTGTAATCCCAATAAGAGGAGACTCAGCGTTAGCAGGAGCAGGAGCAGAACCAGCGGCGCCGGCAACGGCGCCAGGAGTGTCACCAGCAGCTTCTACGCCAGCTACAACTCCTATGAACAAATCAACAACAAAAAAGGGTTTATGATTTGATCAAAACAAAAAATTCAGAAGACAATGGCGCAAAACATACCTTCACGCAATTCTGTTCGCGCGGCGAACATCGCCATAAAGTTCATTCTACCCTTTTCTGAGGGTAGAACAGGGGACTTCGAAGCAGCCCCCGGCGCAGCCTCAGCACCTTGTCGCGCCTGATCTGCTACCGTCGCCGGTCCTGCAAACATTCAAATGCGAAAAGATTTAATAATAATTCAATCAGAATCGCCCTCATTGAACCATTAGGGGTAAGTAGAGTATACCTTTCGCAGGCGCAACACTGCTACTCTCTTCAGCCGCGCGAAGGGAGGAGGTCACGCCACCATGCCTCAAGTGGACAGGGGGTCTGCCCACTTTCACAGGCAGGGAAGCTAAAGAAACCTTGGTGGTAAACACCTGGGTTTCCTCAGGTCCCTTCGTTTGAGCATGGGGATGAGCGACAGGGGTGTCATCTTTCTTTTGTCTCTTACTGCCCCCTGCGCCAGATTTCCCCTTAGCTTTGCGCTTTAGTAGGGGCGCCTCCTCTTCCTCCTCCTCCTCTTCCGCGAGCTCCAGCTCGTAGTTTTCGAGCGCATCTGCAAATACAAGCAACAGAACTGTTAATAAACTTTGGTATTCTAAAGGAATAAGCATAAGGGCGAAGGCTTACCAGGCGCGTCGCTATCAAAGTCAAATTCCAGATCCACAGGGATGAACATGTCATCGAAGCGATCTGGGAAGCACACCTCCCCAGCCCCCAGCGGGACGGAGCCACCCTCCACTTGATCGTCGTAGGCGGCGTGGACAAACTCCTTGGTTACTGCGCAAAAACAAGACAACTAATATCAGCAAAGGCAAATTTTATTAGCGCGGAAATAAAGCAATGCGATAACTTACGCAAGCCGTCCACTTGGATGACAGGCTCCGCCGCGCGGTCGGCCCACAGCTTACTCATGCCGACCCCCACCAGCGCCTCATCGCGAATTTTCTTGGCGGGGGATGGTTCGGCGGTCAGTTTCTTAACCCAGGCGCCGGTTGGGTTCTTAATAACATCCGCATCCGCGGGCGCAGAATCGATCGCGCGCATCGTCATGCGGATGGGGATTACACCAGCCCTGATGTAGAAGAACCTCTCAGACCAGTCATGAAGGCTCTTGAATGACACGGTGCTGCACTTAACCTTCTGACTGCGAGGAATAAAGGAGATCCAAGAATCTTGGATCTTGGGCTTGTAAAAAAATTGAAAGCGACGAGGGGTGGGCTCCTCGCGCTGTGATTTGCACATGAACTCGAAATGAGTCATGCGCACAAGTCCAAACGGATGGACTTGGGATATATGTATCCCAAAAAACCGTAACACCGCGCCTACAAACCTTGTCATCGGAAGACGAAGGTTGCAGTGGGTGAAATAATGGGTGTACAGTGAAATATAGCCGGGAGGCGGGTCCGCCGCCGTTTGCCCGGCCACAGGCAACATGCAGCCAAACACAGGGAGAAAACCCTGTGACGAGATGAGGCTGTCGAGATCGGCCTGCCTCAATTTGCAGGGGATTTCATTCCACCTTTTCGTGGCCTTGGTCCTCCCTACTTCCTCCGATGTGGTTTCAACAACCCTCTTCCCCTTGCCCTTTTGCTTCAATGTCGACATCACCACAGATTTCACACGGCGTCTTCGAGAGGCAATAGAGGTGATTGAGGGGTTAGAGGAGTCTGAACTATCAGACATACAACTGCAGCAGCAGATAATCGAAGATTCGAAACGATGAATACACTCAAATCAGAATATGAAAGGCAGAAATTCGAAAATTAGCAACAATGAAGATGAAGAAAAAATTTTTCCTAAGGGCCTGCTTTTATAGCCCCAGGAGAGAGAAAAGTGGCAACTGATCGGATTTCACGCGCCCCCACTCGCAGGTGTAAGCCAACGAGGGCGCGGCACGTCTCCCTAACACTGTTGAGGGGACATAAAAACGTAACGGAACTGCCACGGAGCAGACACGCGCCCCCACTCGCAGGTGCAAACCAATGCGAGCGCGACACGTGTTCCAGACAGCTGTGCGATGGGACATGAAAGGCAACTGTAGCACCTCGAGCACACGAAACGTCTGACACGTTTACGGCGCACGTCACCACCAACCAACCACGTGTTTGGACCCTTCGTTTCAACCAAATGGATAGAACTTCGCGCAACGATGGAATCAACCAAGAAAACGACAAAACCCCATTAAAAAGACCAAATCAGTAAGTCTAATATCTATCTTACCGCGCTAGCGCGAGATAAGACACACATTAGACTGGGGGGGCTTGAAGAGGTATGTACCCGCCTCAGCACCGAGCAAGGCGGGTCAACCCACAAGATAAGACATTATGAAGGCACAAAGCCAAAACCTATGCGCATGGCGCATACAAAACATGCTCAGGCATCATATGCCCAGGCACACATATGCTCGCGCATCACATATGCGCGCGGCGCATCAGCGCGCGGCGCATATCACATGCTCGTGCATATCACATATGCGCATGAAATATCTGCGCGTGAGAATAAAGAGAAGACCTCGCGCATCCTCAGGATTGGCGCATATCACACATGCACATAATCGACCTCGTCCTTATCCAAATCAGGATTAGGGCAACCTAGATTGTGCATGTCAGACAACCTTCCAGAAGGCATCTTTTTAAGGAGTAAGAATATGCTGATGTTGACAGCTGCCAAATGAAAGGTCGACAACTCAGCATGACACAGGTGCTACCACGCGATTACAACCAACGAGAAAGCGCCAGGTGTCCCAGAGGACACGTGGCGCAATGCGATTGGAGGAGGCCAACGAGGTTGAGCCCAATCAGTGGAAACCCTAGCACTATAAATACAGCATCAACTCCACTTTGATGGACACATTCATACTCAATCATTGACAGTTACAGGCAGTGATATCACATTCAATCATATTGAATTACATTCACTCACAGTCAGTTACATACAGAAACACAATCACATAATCATACAGAGTAACATACAGTATTGAGCTATTAAGCAATACTCTCCAAATTCCCTTACTCACACATTATTATCTTCTCCTACACATACTTATTCTCACGCCGGAGGGTTACCCCAAAGAGGACCCCTCTGTCCCTTTCTGAGGGGTAAGTTAACGGCGTTGTTCATTTTGTAGGTGGAAGAACACAGATCCAGAAGAACCATCGGTGAAATAGTACAATCAAAACCCGAGAAAAGTAGATCTGCTACCAGTGAGTAGATCCACGTTTCTTCACATACGTGATATGGGATATGAATAGAAAATTCATGTGCTAGAATTTATTAAATACCAACTTGTACAAGTAGACTGAGTAGTATATTATACTTAGTTTTTGTGTTTCATGACTTGTATATTTATTTGAAACTACTGCGTACCAATTGTGAGCTAATGATAGTTATTATTTATAGAAAATAGCATTATTTGAGTGAAAAAATGGTATATAATGCATCTTGTTTCTTAAAAGTACAATTTGGTGATTTTCAAGAGCCATGAAATATATTTTCACCAAAATATTACTTTAAAATATGTAAATTTGACTAATCCCTTGAATGATTTTGTAAAACATAGTTGTTGATGTAATACTTTGTGACCAGAACTTTCGAATATGAGGATCAAATCCAACATAAATGTAATTTCGGTTTGCAACAATCGAAGAACAACACATATATTGTGTATGGGGTTTAAAGCATGACAAACCGAAACTCTTTAGTGAGATCCATGGAATTCTTGTGGTTGCCGATGAGACTTGTGATGAAAGTTGGAAAGGATCAAGTTAACCTTGACAAACCCTTGATTGTTAATTATTTAATTCTTTATCAGTTTCTACTTAAATCAAAATTCAATTCAGTGTATTTTAAAATCTACTTTTAATAACTTTTATTTTTTAATTTTATTATTTTAAACACTAATCTACTATCAAATTTTTAAACTTCATACTTACATTTGTTAATGAATTGAATATAAATTTTTTTCTTTATACAAAATCTTCTACTTTAAGTTTATTCATTTCTTGAAATAGTTCCCTTTTTTAAAGATAGTTGTTTGAATTGTTATAAATATTAATCAAATTTTGATAAAATCTGTAAATATTAAAAAATATCTTATGCTGTTTAATATTATTATTTATTTGTTCTGTTGTGATTTCAAATCACAATAACCATAAAATTTTATTCAGATTCTATTTGTGTCAATTGTAACTTTTGGTTTGAATGGGAAAGATAGTGCTCGCCACGACAATTTTGTCGTTACCCCAATATAAAGATTTTTTTATCTTATCTCTATTAGTTTCTATCATAAACTTACCAACTAATTATAAAGTCGTTACATAAAAAGTATCTCGTTGGATCAATTGAATAAGAAACTGTGACACATTAGCTACATGCATTTTCTTAACACGTAGACTGATTTTGTTCACACCCAAAGTAGTTCATACACGACCATCTATAGAAATCAATATCACACTATAAAATTTTATAAAACATTTATTATGTATAGCTAATATATATTAATGATGTATAAATTAGTTTACCAATAACCACACATTTGGAAAAGTTGTTTTTGAATGATGATGTTAGAGTAAAATCGTTGATGGTTGAGGGTTATATTGGATATGAGACGGAGGAGGAAGTGGTGATGACTGATGACGGTTGGAGGAGACACGTCGTGGTAGGAGGTTACGACGGCACTTGAATAGTTTTGTCGGTTTCATCATGGTACATCCATGACCGATTGAGGCGCTAATAATTAATTAATTCACTATCGATTTGTTATTGGGCTGTTACAAACGGATTCAAACCAAAAAAACAACAATGTACAATTCATTAGTTAAACTTGGTATTAGTGATTCGAACTACAATCCACTAGTGGATAACAATTCATTTTGACAATTGACCCGTGTAATTACTAGCTTTTGCTATCATCGTCAATGTCAATCGCAATCTAAAAAAGAAGTAACTTCATATGCCTTTAACTTTAATTATATCGTATTAAAACAGTTACAACATTCTTGACAAATGAAAATTAGAGATAATTGCTTATTGATGGCAGACAATGTCACTTCTTCATTAGAATGGGATTGTTATTGGTAAAGACTAATGACAAGAAAAATTAGAATGTCATTAATCAAATTTCTTAGGGATTCTTACCGCTAATAGCTCATATTTTGAACTATTAACATTCAATATGCTAACATAGCAGTCATAATTTAGGACATGACACAACGATAATCACTAAATCCATAGTACCTGTAATTTAAGGCACGCCAATATACAACTAATCACTAATTTATTTTTCGTATTAAATATTCCTAGATTTTGTATTTATAACTTTAGACTATGTGACACTATCATGAAAAAATATATTCTAATTCAATGTATGTATAAATGAGTTCATATAATATTAATAAATTTAAATAAAAATTAAATATCTTTTATTTTCTTTTAAACGTTATCCTTTTTCTCTAATTCAATGTATGTATAAATGAATCCATATAATATCAACAAATTTAAACAAAAATTAAATACCTTTTTGTTTCTTTTAAACTTTATCCTTTTTAGAGAAAACAATTAAACCCTATAAAATGTAAAAAATTTAATTGTTAAAAAAATCCTTTCTTGGATAAAATTGATTAAATTTTTTTATTATTGGAAGACGAAGTTATTTATCCGTTACATATGGTTGTCATTGGTAAAGAAAATGAAACTTATAATATCCTTAATCAAATTACTAGTATAAATTATTATTAGTTGATAAGTCATTACTTGAATCATTTAAATACTTTTTGCCAATATATTATCATACACTTATTTCAATTTTAGGACATGACAACTATAATCATCAAATCATATACCATTTTCATATTTTTCACTTAATTTCTTCTTTATTTAATTATTATTTTACGATTAAAGACAAAACCCGAAAATGTACTTAATTCATATATAATATTCTGAATTTTGACTGTGACACTTTGATGAAAAAGAAATATTCTAATTCAATGTATTTGTATAAATGAATTCATATAGTATGCATATAGGTTAAACTTAAAACAAAAACAAATAAGGATGAATTAAATAGTTTTCAATTTCTTTTACATTTCTTTTGTTTTTTTGACGAGAGTGGAAGGGTAACGAAGAGACTTAGGGATGTTTGGGATTGCTTATTTTCACTAACTTATAACTTATTAACTTTTTGAAAAATAGTAAGGTGTTTAGGATTGCTTATATTGTGAGCGGAAAAGTTTCATAAGTTACACTTTTGTAACTTATTAACTTAATGAAAAGTTATAAGGAGGTAAAATAAGGAATCCCAAACACCCTCTTAGTGTTCTATGTAACCAATGTTCAATTCAAGCTACTGTCATTTAGTTCCGGCGGCCTCAGGTGATAATGAGAGACTAGGCGATTATGTGGTGGCGTTCAACTGTCGTGTCTTCGGACGGGTATTCACGTGCGTTGATCTTAGGTGAGAGATTTATCTGAATCAAAAGACAAGAGTATATACAGATGTGTTGAATTTAAACAACTCATTTAAAAGATTCGTTGACATTTAAACATAAGAAAAAAGAAAAGAAATTTGGAGCGTGGTCGATGGAGATGAGCACAGGTGGCATCTTGCTTGGTCACGACGCACTTTCCAGATTCTTGGATTCGACAAATTGTGGGTCCACTGCACCCTATTATTAGGCATGGTCTCTTGCCACGTGGACCCGGTTTTGAACCAGAAACGGATGTGCTGCAATCCAAGTGGGCCCCACTTATCTTACATCAATTCACCATGCTAATTTATTATTATTCTCCGTCTGTTCCGAATAGCGAAACAAAATCGAATCACTTTCAATTCAACTAACCCAACCCAACCCAACCCAAGTCATTTTCAGTTTTTTTTGTTTTAGTTGTGATTTATGGTTTATAATAACTTTTGGTTTTTAGTCATTTTCTATGTTGTTTTGTTTGTTAGTGTACTCTTTTTGTGAATGCACAAGATTTGAGATGGTCCAAAATTTAAGTTCTTTTCTTATAATGGGATGCATTTCTTACATGGTCAATTAGCCGGTAAATTGTAAATAAATTGAAGTTTTAATTAACCGTTCAATGAAAAGTTATTTTATAATAATTATGTGAGTTAGATGACCTTTTATAACAAAAAAATAAAAGTTAAAATTGTTATTGATTAAATTGTTTGTGTGAATTAGTGTTGACTGATAAGTAATATTTAAATTATTACTGGATATATATATATATATATATATATATATTATTTTAATCTAATTTCAAATATTTTCTCACATTTTTCACAAACACTTCTCATTATCAAATAGTTGCATAAATAGTCAAAGCATGCCACACATTTAACATAAGAATACAATTTTTATTAGTTATAATAAGTTAAAAAAATAAAATTAAGTAGCATTAATTCAAATAGAGGTGCAAATAAAGTTAGTCTCGAACTTGATCTATTTCAAAGTTAACTAACTCACCATTTATGCTATCTGTTTGCTTACAAACATCAAAACTAAAGATCAGCTAACCTAACTCGATACATAAAACTTAACTAAATTCATTTAAAATTCACCACATCACTTGACAGATAACTAATAATCACCATCACCCTTGTCGATCTTAATGTTCGGTTGATTTCTAGACCTCTCGATTATATATTAGTCCCGATCATTTCTCAAAGTACAATGACCATCAAGACCCTTTAACATCACTTGCTATTAAAGGTAGGTTGGAACTTTTAGAATCGATCGCGTAACTTTGGAATAATAGCGGTGCATGAACCCCCAATGTTATCATTGAATGTTTCCACTTTAATGGGACCATGAGGATGGGTTGTGCTATATTAAAAATACACGTGGGGTTCACATGCCTCTTCCACTCTAATCTTGCCAAATTGGATTAATCATGTTGGCTTCTTTGTCAACGTGTTATTTCCATCTAAATATAATAGGCATTATCCTAGAAAGTCTTTAGTTTTGATGCTCTTTAAACCCATTCAACTATTGAAGTTTAATTAGATGCAATCATCTTAGAAATAGCTGTTTTGAAGTAGGTCAATATTAAACAAGTTTTTCATTTAAAATACTGATTAGTTGGAAGATTATGTAAGAAGTAATATGCTATTTGCTTATAGTTCGGTTTATCATAAGTGTTTTAACATATTTAGAGGTTTAAAACGAATATAAAACTTAAGCCTTTTAAATTATAACACTAATTAAGAGACATAATTTCTCATGATTTAAAGCGAATTCTTTATAAATTTCATAATTAAGTTCGATTATGTTTGTTTTCTAAGAGAAAACATTTAATATTTTTTTGTGACATTAGTAATTTTGAACAACTAGCTTTGTAGTAACAATAGCATGATTGTTCAATTTTATACTATGTACTTAAGTATATTAAAATTTTAATACAAAGTTTATTGTAAAATGCTTATTTATAAATAAATCTAAGTACACATGTTTAAATACTTTCATTTAAATAATAGCCCTGTAATAAGTTTCTATGCCCTTTTCAACAAATGAATGGAATTTATATTTAAAAAATATATAAAAAGTAGGTTTTATATTTTAAATTGATCAAATCAATTGCAAGCATTTAATTCATTATGTAAATCCATGATTTATTATGAAATTTTGAGCCTTTTAAGAAAAATAAAAAGTAACTTTTTTAAGAACAATAGAATAAATTTGATGAATGATAGTTTTTTAGGACTTCAAATATTTATGATTTTTAATGGTGTTCGATATCATATAATTATATAATATACTGTTCCCCGTTATGAAAACTGAAAATTGGATTGATCACAACCGTTCAAAGTCATCGACTTTCGATCTAGACCGTTTAAACCCCAAAAAAATGGTTGTAGAAGCAGCAGTTTGTGACACTCTCACCTTCTCTTCAATTGCCAATTTGTAGGAATCCGTAGCTTTAACATCGATACTCTTCTAAAGGTATTCAAAACTCCTGCATCTTTGATTTGAATAATTGAAACATATCCACCAGTAGAGATGATTTGAGTAAGTTTTGATTTGTGATGTGTAATACTATCTATGATTGCAGGTATAGTGGCTGAGACTCATCATCATAAGGAAGTGGCTTAATCTTTTTCTATCAACTCATAATACACGATTAGGTTAAATTCAGTCAGCACTTGATAATATAAGTTCTCTAGTTATTGATTCAACTCTGTCAATTTTAAATCCGTCTACTACAAACACGGGGCTGCCTGGTAGTCACATAATGCTTGGTGACAATATCTTTTACTTTTAATTGATTAAAGTATGCATAAAACTTTGCAGATATAGGCTAGAATATGGTATGTTCTTGCAAACTATTTTCTATCAGCTGAGAGCCATCATGAAGAGAAAATAGTAATGTGTGCTCTAGATTCTCTAAGACAACTTCACATGAAATACCTGGAGCTTGCAGAATGGTATTTTTCACATTCCAAAAGGACATCTTGAAACCGTTTGTTGTGCTTATGAGGAATAGCCGGAGTGAATCAAGCAGAAGATTAAGTGTTGATTGCATTGTTCAGGTATGCCTTCTTGATTCTAACGTGTTTTGGCTTTTGACCATAGAATAGAATGAATTTATTAAAGCAAGATGATGTTTTCTAAACAGATGATAAACTCACAAGTTGGAACCACTAAACCTGGTTGGTGAAGTGTTTGCTTGATATTCACAGCTGCTGCTAATGATGACTTGTGCCAATTGTTGAAAGTTTGTTCAGAGCGAAATGATAATCAGAATGTACCAACTTTCGTATGGCCCGGTTCGTTTAAAGTGGAAAGGAGGCGTTTGATGGTGGGGCAACTGCGGGGATCACTTTAACGTGGTCGGGTGAACCGCTTTATACCGTGTTGGCGTTGGTCCAGATGTCGCGAGGAGTTCGTGGTCGCATCAGCAGCAGTAGCAGGAGGAGGCATGATGGTATATAGTTAGTAATTATTCTTTGTAGGAGGTAAAATATGTTACTAGATGATCGTTATTCTTTTATTCATTTGTTGCAGATAGAAATTTGTTTAGAAAATGGTCATTTGGAGTTGTTTTTATCTTTTCAATATTGGTTTATGTTTGATTCTTTGATTGTTATAAAGTTATTGTAATCAAATAGTTTGACTTTGTAATATATGATGTTTTACAGTTGACAATATTTGTAATTGGTTTGGATGAGTTTACATATTGATTTTTAGTAGCTTGCAGTATTTAATATATTTGTGCTTTGAAAGTTAAGTTTTGGCCCAACCCAATTACCTTTAATCTGGTTGGCGAAGTGTTTACTTGATATTCACGCCGAAGTGTTACGAACGCTGGTACATTCTGCTACAAAATTCATGTTTCTATGACATAGATCCATGGTTACTTGATCATCTTAAAAAGATGTATCAGGTCCGGGTTGTTTCAAGATCCAAAGGAATTCAGATTACATATGTTGAAATAGTGTTTGGAAATATGAATTCAAGTTGTCAACATGTGTTGTTTGATACTTATATTTGTATTCAGTACATATAATAAATATTAAATGGAAGAGTGGAGGTATTGCTTTACAGTAATCCAATATGTTCATTTATTAAATGACTGTTCAAAGGGAATATATGATTATTTGATGAAAAAAAGATTTAGTTGCAGGGTTTATATGTCTTAATTGAGTTATGTTATATGTTACTTATGCCAAATTTCATTCATAAATCATAAATTTTCCCTTTGTTCATTCTGATTTATTTTCATCATAAAATATATATTGCGTTTATGAGTCCATATGTCTTGTCGTTTCTTTTAGCGCAGTTGATTATTTTTTACTTATAAGTTAAAATGAGCTGTACTTTGATCCTATCTTAAACAAATATATTTTTGTTTGCAATGTAAAGAAAATTAGTCATGTGTGATAAGCTTATAATTCCCGTCCACCAGACGGGTATAAAACTAGTTTTTAATGGTGTTTGATATCATATAAATTTTGGAGTGAAATTAATAGAAGACCATAAAGTGACCCATTTTGTCTCTAACGAAGTATTGTGAAAACCAAGGTTGCGTAATCGTATCGAACTAATTGACAATGATGGGTTCGTATGCTTTTATTTATGTTCAGGTGCTTGATATTTAAATGAATATGAATGAAGAGGTAGGTCCCAGCAGAGACCAGTTGGTCCCCGCAAGACTCACCTTGAACAGGGTTGTCTGCGCAAAAGGCCATCTGCTCCCGCAGGACCCACCATGCTCATAGAATCTTACGCGCAGTACGCAAGCTGTACACGCAGGGAAAGCCTCCCAATGGTGAAGTACCCCGCCTGTTCCCGCAGTTGCGGATACAAGCCATCAGGGAAGGCTACCCGCAGACAGCAGGGCTACACGTACAAGACTAGCTACTTCAGCAGTCACATGAAGGCATGAGCAAGGCGGGAACAATCCCGCCCCAAATGAGCCAGTCTGATTCTGAAAGATCTTTTGTACCATACCT